>NC_090827.1:75031812-75334842 GCF_028021215.1 Eschrichtius robustus
CCCTCCCAGCCCCCTGCCACACACACACACACACACACACACCACACCACACCACTGAAAATTCTTCCATGGATGGTAAGATCCTTGACTGAATGTGATTGAAATATCTCTGTCAATCACTTACCGTATATGTCTGACTAGTTACTATGCGGCAGGGTCACAACAGTGACCTAGGCCAGCAGTACTTGCCCTCATGGAGCTCAGAGTCTACTGGATCTAGACAATGAGACCCTCTTTGTTTACACTCTGTCCAAGGCACTCTATTTAAGAACTACAAGGAACTTAACCGAAAGTCCCCATCAAGTCCCACCATCCTCCAAAATCACCATGGAGATCCCCCTTTTCCCACAGATCTTACCTTTCCACCTTCAACCCTGGCACACTTCTCCCACTATGACCTCTGCCCTCCCTTTCCCCACCCCCATTCCAGGCTTCTTTCCTGAATTACTGCCCCAGGACCCTGAGGGGGAAGACACTGAGCCTGGTCCTCTACTGCGCTCTGGTGGTCACACCTGGTATCGGCCTGAAAAGCATACCATCCTGGAGGCCCTACAACCTCCATACCTGCATCACATTAATCCTTCAGAGTCCTGTACTGCTCTGAAAGAAGGCAGGAGGGAAATATGAGCAATGTTGCAGAGTATGGACAGACCAGGAAACACTGTGACATGTTCCTGCTCTGCACAGTTCTGCATCCTTTGCTCATACCCGTTCCTACATATTTTCCTCCTTCTTACTCCTTTAATCATTTCCGTTTCCTCATACCCCTGTCTATGTCTTGGGCCTACCCCTGAGGTCTCTATCAGTATTGTTTAAAGACACATATTCACTTTTATCTGTAAGTAGAGTGACCCACTGCCTAAGGTGTGTGATTTCAGGGGTTCTGGGGAACAACACACCACTGTTCTGCATTCCTCCACCCCCAAAATTTCTCCCAAACTGTCTTTGATGACTGGCATTGCTTTAATCTATTCAGTAAAGACATACTGATTATCTACTATGTAACAGGCACAGTTCTAGGCACTGGGGATAGAGCACTGAACAAAACATAAAAATATGAGACAAATATTTTTATTTCACAATTAGGGCTCCCTTTTAATGCAAATATTGCTGAGAAGTAATGCATAGATTTACATAAACATTGAATTATTCATGCATGTTACCAAATTTCTCTGTGAAAGTTATGTATCACTAGGTAGAGGTTGGTAACTATTTTAAAGGGGCAATGGCCCCTTTCTGGTTTTCCTATGACCAAATCACAAAAGCTACCATGACAACATAATTCTGTAGAAAGAACACATACTTTAAGGTTGTATAGAGATGGATTTAAATCTTGGCTCCATTATTTGGAAGCTGTGTGTTCTTTAGCCAGATAATTAACCTCTCTGAATCTCTGTGCTTTCATCTACAGAAATAGAGAAATTGATCTCAATTTATCATGGTTGTGGTGTAAGATCATATGTGTAACCCCCAGAGCAAGATCTGGCACAGAATGGACATCATAAACATTAGTTTCCTTACCATTCCCAAAATAGCTTGGTTTATAGTCAGAGACCAGGGAGCTAGGGTGACTCTAATGACAAACACATATAATAACTGAAATTGCTTTAATAAGGGATCAAGATTTTGACTTCACAGTTAGAGTTGTTTCCATAATTAGCAAAATTGCTACTCCTAGTTTGCAGCCTGACAGAGCCTACTCCTTTTTTGGGCATAGCCTGCCCTGGCAACTCATGATGCCAAACCCAGGAGCTGAAGCTCTCCAGAAGTCCTGCAACCTGTTCAAGGTATTGGTCCTTTTTTTTTTTTTTTAGTAGATCTTCATTGGAGTATAATTGCTTCACAATACTGTGTTAGTTTCTGTTGCACAACAAAGTGAATCAGCCATATGCATACACATGTCCCCATATCCCCTCCCTCTTGAGCCTCCCTCCCACCCTCCCTATCCCACCCCTCTAGGTCATCCCAAAGCACTGAGCCGATCTCCTTGTGCTATTCTGCTCCTTCCCACCAGCCAACTATTTTACATTCGATAGTGTACATATGTCGATGCTACTCTCACTTCGCCCCAGCTTCCCCCTCCCAACACATGTCCTCAAGTCTTCCCCCTCCCAACACATGTCCTCAAGTCCATTTTCTATGTCTAACTCTTTATTCCTGCCCTGCAAGTAGGTTCATCAGTACCATTTTTTTTTTTAGATTCCATATTTATGTGTTAACATACAGTATTTTTCTCTTTCTGACTTACTTCACTCTGTATGACAGACTCTAGGTCCATCCACCTCACTACAAATAACTCAGTTTCGTTCCTTTTTATGGCTGAGTAATATTCCATTGTATATATGTGCCACATCTTCTTTATCCATTCATCTGTCAATGGACATTTAGGTTGGTTCCATGTCCTGGCTATTGTAAATAGTGCTGCAGTGAACATTGTGGTACATGACTCTTTTTGAATTATGGTTTTCTCAGGGTATGCCCAATAGTGGGATTGCTGGGTCATATGGTAGTTCTATGTTTAGCTTTTTAAGGAAACTCCATACTGTTTTCCATAGTGTTTGTATCAATTTACATTCCCACCAACAGTGCAGGAAGGTTCCCTTTTCACCACACCCTTTCCAGCATTTATTGTTTCTAGATTTTTTGATAACGGTCATTCTGACTGGTGTGAGGTGATACCTCATTGTAGTTTAGATTTGCATTTCTCTAATAATTAGTGATGTTGAGAATCTTTTCATGTGCCTCTTGGCCATCTGTATGTCTTCTTGGTGAAATGTCTATTTAGGTCTTCCACCCATTTTTTAATTGGATTGTTTGTTTTCTTTGATATTGAGCTCTATGAGCTGTTTGTATATTTTGGAGATTAATCCTTTGTTTGTTGTTTCATTTGCAAATATTTTCTCCCATTGTGAGGGTTGTCGTTTTGTCTTATTTATGGTTTCCTTTGCTGTGCAAAATCTTTTAATTACATTTGTTTATTTTTGTTTTTATTTCCGTTACTCTAGAAGGTGGGTCAAAAAATATCTTGCTGTGGTTTATGTCAAAGAGTGTTTTTCCTATGTTTCCCTCTAAGACTTGTATAGGGTTTCCCTGGTGGCGCAGTGGTTGAGAAACTGCCTGCCAATGCAGGGGACACGGGTTCAAGCCCTGGTCTGGGAAGATCCCACATGCCGCGGAGCAACTAGGCCCGTGAGCCACAATTACTGAGCCTGCGCGTCTGGAGCCTGTGCTCTGCAACAAGAGAGGCCACAATAATGAGAGGCCCGCGCGTCGCGATAATGAGAGGCCCGTACACCGCAATGAAGAGTGGCCCCCACTTGCCACAACTAGAGAAAGCCCTGGCACAGAAACGAAGACCCAACACAGCAATCAATCAATCAATCAATCAATCAATAAACCCAAAGTTTAAAAAAAAAAAAGGCTTGCTAACTGTCCTTACCTATTTAAAAAAAAAAAAAAAAACTTGTATAGTGTCTGGTCTTACATTTAAGTCTTTAATCCATTTGGAGTTTATTTCTGTGTATGATGTTAAGGAGTGTTCTAATTTCCTTCTTTTACAGGTAGCTGTCCAGTTTTCCCAGCACCACTCATTGAAGAGGCTGTCTTTTCTCCATTGTATGTTCTTGCCTCCTTTGTCATAAATTAGGTGCCCATATGTGTGTGGATTTATCTCTGGGCATTCTAATCTGTACCATTGATCTATATTTCTGTTTTTGTGCCAGTACCATACTGTCTTGATTACTGTAGCTTTGTGGTTTAGTTTGAAGTCGGGGAGCCTGATTCCTCCAACTCTGTTTTTCTTTCTTAAGACTGCTTTGGCTATTCGGGGTCTTTTGTGTTTCCATACAAATTGTAAAATTTTTTGTTCTAATTCTGTGAAGAATGCCATTGGTACTTTGATAGGGATTGCATTGAATCTGTAGATTGCTTGTGTAGTATAGTCATTTTCACAATATTGATTCTTCCAATCCAAGAACATGGTATATTTCTCCATCTGTTTATGTCATCTTCGATTTCTTTCATCAGTGTTTTATAGTTTTCTGAGTACAAGTCTTTTGCCTCCTTAGGCAGGTTTATTCCTAGGTATTTTACTCTTTTTGTTGCAGTGATAAATGGGAGTGTTTCCTTAATTTCTCTTTCTGATTCTTCATTGTTGGTGTATAGGAATGCCAGAGATTTCTGTACATTAATTTTGTATCCTGCAACCTTACCAAATTCATTGATTAGCTCTAGTAGTTTTCTGGTAGCATCTTTAGGATTTTCTATGTATAGTGTCATGTCATCAGCAACAGTGACAGTTTTACTTCTTCTTTTCCAATTTGTATTCCTTTTATTTCTTTTTCTTCTCTGATTGTTGTGGCCAGGACTTCCAAAACTATGTTGAATAAGAGTGGCGAGGGTGGACATCGTTGTCTTGTTCCTGATCCTAGTGGAAATGCCGTCAGTTTTTCATCATTGAGTATGATGCTTGCTGTGGGTTTGTCATATATGGCCTTTATTATGTTGAGGTAGTTTCCCTCTATGCCCATTTTCTGGCGAGTTTTTATCATAAATGGGTGTTGAATTTTGTCAAAAGCTTTTTCTGCATCTATTGAGATGATCACATGGTCTTTATTCCTTAATTTGTTAATGTGGTGTATCACATTGATTGATTTGTGTATATTGAAGAATCCTTGCATCCCTGGGATAAATCTCACTTCATAATGGTGTATGATCCTTTTCATGTGCTCTTCAATTCTGTTTGCTAGTACTCTGTTCAGGATTCTTGCATCTATGTTCATCAGTGATATTAGTCTATAATTTTCTTTTTTTGTGATATCTTTTTTGGGTTTTGGTATCAGGGTGATGGTGGCTTCGTAGAATGAATTTGGGAGTGTTTCTCCTTCTGCAATTTTTTGGAAGAGTTTGAGAAGGACTGGTGTTAGCTCTTCTCTAAATGTTTGATAGAATTCACCTGTGAAGCCATCTGGTCCTGGGCTTTTGTTTGTTGGAAGATTTTTAATTACGGTTTCAATTTCATTACTTGTGATAGGTCTGTTTATATTTTCTAATTCTTCCTGGTTCAGTCTTGGAAAATTGTACCTTTCAAAGAATTTGTCCATTTCTTCATGGTTGTCCATTTTATTGGCATATAGTTGCTTGTAGTAGTCTCTTAGGATGCTTTGTATTTCTGCAGTGTCTGTTCTAACTTCTCCTTTTTCATTTCTAATTTTATTGATTTGCATCCTCTCCCTTTCTTTCTTGATGAGTATGGCTAAGGGTTTATCAGTTTTGTTTATCTTCTCAAAGAACCAGCTTTCAGTGTTACTGATCTTTGCTATTGCTTTCTTTGTTTCTATTTCATTTATTTCTGCTCTGATCTTTATAATTTCTTTCCTTCTACTGACTTTGGATTTTCTTTGTTCTTCTTTCTCTAGTTGTTTTAAGTGTAGGGTTAGATTGTTTATTTGAGATTTTTCTTGTTTCTTGTGGTGAGATTGTATTGCTATAAACTTCCCTCTTAGAACTGCTTTTGCTGCATCCCGTAGGTTTTGGGTCGTTGTGTTTTCATTGTCATTTGTTTCTATATATTTTTTTATTTCTTTGATTTCTTCAGTGATCTCTTGGTTATTTAGTAGTGCACTATTTAGCCTTCATGTATTTGTGTTTTTTACAGTTTTTTTTACTGTAATTGATTTCCAATCTCTTAGCGTTGTGGTCAGAAAAGATGATTGATACGATTTCAATTTTCATACATTTTCCACGGCTTGATTTGTGACCCAAGATATGATATATCCTGGAGAATGTTCCATGTGCACTTGAGAAGAAAGTGTATTCTGCACTTTTGGGTGGAATGTTCTATAAATATCAATTAAATCTATTTGGTCTATTGTGTCATTTAAAGCTTGTGTTTCCTTATTTATTTTCATTTTGGATGATCTGTCCATTAGTGTAAGTGGGGTGTTAAAGTCCCCTACTATTATTGTGTTAATGTCAATTTCCCCTTTTATGGCTGTTAGCATTTGCCTTATGTACTGAGGTGCTCCTATGTTGGGTGCATAAATATTTACAATTGTTATATCTTCTTCTTGGATTGATCCCTTGATCATTATGTAGTGCCTTTCTTTGTCTCTTGTAATAGTCTGTTTTAAAGTCTATTTTGTCTGATATGAGAATTGCTACTCTAGCTTTCTTTTGATTTCCATTTGCATGGAATATCTTTTTCCATCCCTTCACTTTCAGTCTGTACGTGTCCCTAGGTCTGAAGTGGGTCTCTTGTAGACAGCATATATATGGGTCTTGATTTTGTATCCATTCAGCCAGTCTGTGTCTTTTGGTTGGGGCATTTAATCCATTTACATTCAAGGTAATTATCAATATGTATGTTCCTATTACCATTTTCTTAATTGTTTTGGGTTTGTTTGTTTGTTTTGAAGTACCCACAGTGCCCTTAATAAGTCAGCACAGTAAAAAGTGAATAGAAAAACAACAAAAAAGAAAATTGCATAAAATTGTCTAGAATTCTCACTTCAAAAGAATTCTGCATCTTGACAATTCTTATTGTCAAGGCGCTGACTTTCTAGGGCATTCAACCTGAAAACCATGTGTCCTTCTGCCTAATGACTCCACCCAACCTCTGCCTAGTGTTGCTGGGGTTACAGTCATAGAAGACTTTAATTCTCTTCCTTCCTCTGTCCTGGGTTTTGTTTTTTTATTTTTTAAACATCTTTATTGGAGTATAATTGCTTTACAATGGTGTGCTAGTTTCTGTTTTATAACAAAGTGAATCAGTTATACATATACATATATCCCCATATCTCTTCCCTCTTGACTCTCCCTCCCTCCCACCCTCCCTATCCCACCCCTCTAGGTGGTCACAAAGCACCCGAGCTGATCTCCCTGTGCTATGCAGCTGCTTCCCACTAGCTATCTATTTTACATTTGGTATTTGGGTTTATTTTTGTGGGTCTTTTTCTTCTCTTGTGTTTCCTGCTTAGAGAAGTTTCTTTAGCATTTGTTGTAAAGCTGGTTTGGTGGTGCTGAATTCTCTTAGCTTTTGCTTGTCTGAAAAGTTTTTGACTTCTCCATCGAATCTGAATGAGATCCTTGCTGGGTAGAGCAATCTTGGTTGTAGGTTTTTCTCTTTCATCACTTAAAATATATCCTGCCACTCCCTTCTGGCCTGCAGAGTTTCCACTGAAAAAGCAGCTGATAACATTATGGGGATTCCTTTGTATGTTATTTTTGTTTTTCCCTTGCTGCTTTTAATATTTTTTCTTTGAATTTAATTTTTGATAGTTTGATTAATATGTGTCTTTGTGTGTTTTTCCTAGGGTTTATCCTGCATGGGACTCTCTGTGCTTCCTGGACTTGGGTGACTATTTCCTTTCCCATGTTAGGGAAGTTTTCAACTATAATCTCCTCAAATATTTTTTCAGACCCTTTCTTTTTCTCTTCTTCTTCTGGGACCCCTATAATTTGAATGTTGGTGCATTTAGTGCTGTCACAGAGATCTCTGAGACCGTCTTTTTTTCATTCTTTTTTCTTTATTCTGCTCCTCGGCAGTTATTTCCACCATTTTGTCTTCCAGCTCACTTATTCATTTTTCTGCCTCCATTATTCTGTTACTGATTCCTTCTACTGCTTTCTTCATTTCAGTTATTGTGTTGTTCATCTCTGTTTGTTTGTTCTTTACTTCTTCTAGATCTTTGTTAAACATTTCTTGTATTTTCTCAATCCGTGCCTCCATTCTGCTTCCGAGATTCTGGATCATCTTTACTATCATTACTCTGAATTCTCTTTCAGGTAGATTGCCTATTTCCTCTTCATTTATTTGGCCTTGTAGGTTTTTACCTTGCTCCTTCATCTGTGATGTATTTTTTTGCTGTCTCTTTTTTTTTTTTTTTTTAATGAGTGGGATTGTGTTCCTGTCTTACTGGTTGTTTGGCCTGAAGCTTCCAACACTGGAGTTTATAGGCTGGGTAGAGCTGGGTCTTGGTGTTGAGGTGAGGAACTCTGTGAGACCTCACTCTGATGAATATTCCCTGAGGTCTGAGGTTCTCTGTTAGTCCAGTGGTTCGGACTCAGAGCTCCCACTGCAGGAGCTTTGGCCCCAACCCCAGGCTCATGAACCAAGATCCCACAAGCTGCCTGGGGTGGCAAAAAAAAAAAAAAAAAGAACAATAACAGGGCTTCCCTGGTGGCGCAGTGGTTGAGAATCTGCCTGCCAATGCAGGGGACACGGGTTCGAGCCCTGGTCTGGCAAGATCCCACATGCCGCGGAGCAACTGGGCCCGTGAGCCACAACTACTGAGCCTGCGCGTCTGGAGCCTGTGCCCCGCAACGGGAGGGGCCGCGATCGTGAAAGGCCGGTGCACCGCGATGAAGAGTGGCCCCCGCTTGCTGCAACTAGAGAAAGCCCTCGCACGAAACGAAGACCCAACACAGCCAAAAATAAATAAATAAATAAAGCAGCTATTAAAAAAAAAAAAGAGAGGCCGCGATAATGAGAGGCCCGCGCACCACGATGAAGAGTGGCCCCCACTTGCCGCAACTAGAGAAAGCCCTCGCACAGAAACGAAGACCCAACACAGCCATAAATAAATAAATAAATAAACAAACCCAAAGTTAAAAAAAAAAAAAAGTTGGTGTGTTAAGGTGCTCAGTTACGAATAATTATTAAAAAAAAAAAGAACAATAACAAAATAAAAAATAAAATTAGACTAGGAAACTAACAGATATGTTAGGAAGAATATTAAAAATATATATATAGATGAATCAACAACCGGAAGGTACATGAGTCCCACATTAGTAAAAAAGAGAGCAGGAGGGAAAAGAAAAAAAAGAAAAAAGTGGGGGGGGAAGGCCTTGGCTGTGGAGGGCAGGGCCTAAGCAAAGATGAGGTTTGGGCAGTGGGGGGGCCAATGCTCAGACCCACAGGGCTGGAAAAGGCACTGGGGGATGTGGGGGGTGGGGCTTAGGCTCAAGGAACAGAAGGGGCCCAGGCGTGCTCCCCACCCCTGGTCTCAGAGGGCAGCGGACCTCACCTGGGAGCCCAGCAGGCTTCCTGGGCTCGAGTGGACGGGGCAAACGCCCTCCTCTCCTCTCCCGCTCCTCCTGTCTGGGAGGACCCCTCCTGCCTGCCTCTCCTGTTCCCCCCAGCCTCCCTCCTATGCCCCAAGGACCCACACAACCTGGATGGGGCTTTGGAGGAGGGGTACTGGCTTGGGAGCTCAGCAGGCTCCCCGGCCCGAGTGGGCCAGGTGATCGCCCTGCGTTCCTCTCCTGCTATTCCCGGAGAGTCTCTCCCACCTACCTCTCCTGATGTCCCCAGCCTCAGGGGTGCCGATCCTGTCTGGCCTCCACTTCTCCTCACCCCTAAGTCCCCCTACGTCCTACCCATTCACTCTGGGGTTCCTCCCAACTCCTTGGGCGTCTGAGTCCCCCATCAGCAGCTGGCAGGTGCCCTAGTTGTGGGGAGACGCTAACTCGGTGTCTTCCCACACTGTCATCTTGACTCTGCCTCTGTATTGGTCTTTTCTTGAATGGGTTGGAACAATGGCTTGTCACAGGGGAGAGGGTTGTCAGACTTCAGGGGATGCAGGGATGGGAAGAAGAAAAACACCTACCAAGTGTCATTTCCCCCTTTTAATGTCACTTCATGTCATTTTATTTACTGCCTCTAGGGAATCAATTAAAACAGCACTAATTTATGGGTCTTAATGAACAAGGTATTATGCAAACTGTTTGTAAGCATGGCAGGCTTCTTGAATGGAGAACACTCAAAAGCACGATTGCCTGACATGACATTTCCTTACAGCCAACCTTTCCAGGTTCCAAAATGGCACAGGAATAAACATAAGTGTGTGTGTGTGTGCGTGTGTGTGCGTGTGTGTGTGTGTGTGTATGTGTGTTTGTAGGATGCATATCGCATATAGTCTACGCCTCCTCCTGCCCCACTTCTCTCCTCTCTGAGAACAGCAGGACAGAATATTTACCCCAATATATGAGATTATCTTTGTAATCCACATGGTGCTATGCTTTACTTAATCACTTCTTGGACTAACCAGCGAACCTATTCCTTAATCGTTAATTCATGTAATAAACGTTTTGAAGTCCCTAATGCTAGACAGACACCATCCCAGGCTCTGGAAAAGTTAAGGTGAATAAAATACAGTCTCCTGCTTTAGAATTCACAGGCTAGCTGAGGAGACAGACACTTAGACAAACAACTATGGTATCTATTGTACCACAGAGGACAGATACTTACTCTGAGGAGTCAGGAGTATATAAAGTCAGAATGAGCTTCCCTAGATCACTGGGAGAAAAAAGTGCCCTCCATCTTCTTCTGTGCTGATCAGCTTGTGGTTTCCGGTTTCCTTAGAGCCCAGCTCTTTGGGCCAGCACTGTGTGCCTCTACAAGCAATGAGCTGTCCTTTTCTAAATCCCATTTCCTGCCTGAAGAGAGACTCCTGGCAGGATTTGTCACAAGCCTGTTCTGTCATGGATTCCTCTGGCCTGAAACTAGAAAACTGTCCCTGACTGACATGCTTGATGCCAGTAAACCTGGTCACAGCTGAGTCCCATACCCTTAGGATCAAAAAATACCTGCCTGCTTCCCAAACAGCTGGCTGCAAGGCACTTGGTCGAATTTGAAGTTGAACATTGAAACAACTGTTCAATTAAACAGTTGAATTTAAATTATTCAACAGTTCAACAGTTCAATTTAAATTATTATTTGCTGCCTACAGAGAAAAAAAGAAACAGGCCCTACTGAGTAGAATATTTCATGTCACTGTACAGAGTAATTTTTTCTCTTGGATGGTGTGTGATTAGGACCCCAGACTCTGCAGCAGCACTTTGGGTTCAAGTCCTAGATCTGCTACTTGCTTATTATGTGTCTCAGGAAAAATTACTTAGCTGCTCTGTGCCTCAGTTTGCTCATCTATGAATTGGGGATAATAAGAGTCCCTCCCTTCCATGCTTGCTGTGAATGGTAGAACATGAGGCCATCAGAGCAGTGTCAGGACCAAAGTCAGAACCACGTGAGTGTTTCCCATCATGGTTCCAACTGGCCTTGCCCGCCCTTCCTTGTGGCATTTTTCCTTTGGTGGCTCCTCCTTCTCTTCCCTCTTCCTCATTTCCACCTCCAGGTTCAAATCCAGCAGTATTGTCTTCTCTTCTTCTCTTCCTTCTTGGTGGCATATGTGAGCTATGATAGGTCAACGAGGCGCACATGCCTCAAAATGTCAAGATTCCAAACCACGCAACCAACTGCTATTTACAAGATTGACCTAACGAAGCCTTAGTGTAGCAGAAATGTTCTGTAGAGATATATACTTTCCAGGTGGTGTTGATAAAGGAGCAGTGGATTATGCTTTAAATTAAAGCTTCGCCTGTCCCCCCCATATGTGGGTCATAAGTCACTCTCCCTGCTCTGTCAGGAGTTTACAGAAAGGCATAGTTTGCTATGTCCCAGGACAGCTTCCTTAACAGAGGTGGTAGTTGCTCCAGTTCAGGACTCACAGTCCTGTTTACTCTGGGCCACACCCATTTACAAGAACCCTGCAGAGGGGCTTTGCATCCACCTCCAGAAGTGCGGCCGTGGAGTGCAGAGGCAGGCTTTCTGGCACTGCTGATTTATCTGTCCCCTCCTCCAGACCACAAGGTGCTAGATGGCAAGATTGTGCCTTATGAATCTCCATATCCCCAGAACTGAGCTTAGTGCTGGCATGTAGTAGACAGTCTCTGCTTACTTAATTAACTTAAAGGTAAGGACTTTGCTCTTTGAAGCACTTTAGCAGCCTCTAGGGATAGCTGAGGATGGGATTTTTTGTTTCTGATGATGAACCAATGATACAACGTGCGCTGTGATCCATGGCACACGCTGAGACTGTCCTGGCAAGTCAAGTCGGGATGACCCTGCTGGAAGAAGCAGCCTATAACTCTGGTGCTTATGGCCATCAGTAACAATCAATCCATTTTGCCTCCCAAGACAGACCACCTTGGAGAAACTGAGGCAGCACAACATTCTCATACTTTCTTAAAGGTAAACTTTCCTCTCTGCTCAGAGAAAGTGGGCTCACTGCTGTCTTTGGAAATAACAGAGCACGGTGATGAGAGGCAGGGAGGGGAGCCACTCTGCCTGGGATGGAAGCTCAGCCTGGCTCTACCAATCACTAGGTATATGCCTTTGAGCGAGGTATTTAACCTCTCTTGTGTCACCATTTCCTGATCTGAAAAGCAGGTTTGTAATAGTATCTCCCTCAAAGGAGTGCTGGGCGATGAGGAGTAAATGAAGTAATACGTGTACAGCACGGAGGAAACACACGGCGCTTAGGACGTGTTAGCTGAGTGCTTGATAACAGTATTATCCGGGTGTGATGTTGGATGGGAAGAAAAACCAGCTGTGAACACCACTCCTGCTGATGAAGAAAGTTCCTCGTGCCTCTGGCCACTGTGGGTGAGGCCTGGCTAGGAGCAACAATGATTGTAATTAAAAGGAGAGACACGGGTAGAGTGGAACCACTTGTCAGTTTGCGCCTTGAGAGAAAGCCGCGTTGCAATAGGCCATAAAATTGCTCTTCCTAGACTTTCACATGTCACCGGATGCCTTCCTGGCACCTGCCGCTGCTGGTCATTTGGGAGCACTTTCACCAGCACCTCTTGGCGGCTGCATCTGTGCCAAGAACACCTCGAGGGGCTGATAAAGAGACCTAAGTGCCAGAGCACACAACCAGGGCAGAAAAGAGGGCAAGGGACAGGGATGGGGAAGTGGTGGGCCAGGGGCAAAGCTGAGTGAGACGGAAGAAAGGAAAGCCAATCTGGCTGGGAGAGTGCCAGACCTTGTCTGAATATCCCTCTAACCCAGGGAAGAGAAGTAACAGCAGAGAGCTAGTTAATAGCAACAGGACACAAAGCCAATCCTTTCTTTTCTCTACTTTCCACAAGACCCAGGTGACACAGAAACCTGATTTGTGTTCTCTGTGCTCCTGGTATTTGGCTTACAGGTCTCAGCATTTTCTTTTCAACCTTTTAAAGCATAATAACTGCCCGTGCCTTCCTGCAGCATGTGTTGGAGACAAAGAACACAGGAATATGTCATTTCCTATAAAGGCCAGAAAGAGTGTTGTGACCAGCGAAGTGCTAAAATGACATTTGCACTTAGGTGACAAACAAGCCCATTCCATTCCAGGTAAAGGCCAGGACTTTTTCCAGTGACAGTAAAGCACGGGAAAGTAAAGGCTGCCCTCTGCAGGCCACTCTTGGCATTACAATTGGTGCTTCAGAAGGCAGCAAACGCACACGCAGGTTGGTGAAGGGTAAGAGCTAGAAAATCACATCTGCTTTCAGGTAGACACCACCCGAGAGCTTGTCCTTGACCAATATTCTCCCAGGCGCCAGCACACTAGGAAAGAAGCAGCCAACTAGGAGAGAACATCCTTGTTTATGCTAGTCAACTCAGCTGCCTTCTCATGTAAACAGGCTTTTTAAAAATACGATTTCAAACAAATTGAGCTTGAGGGACAAATTTTTTTTTTTTATATTAACATATTTCCATACAAATAACCCAATGAAAGTTTAGTATTAGTTGTTTTGTTTGTTTGTTTTTTTATACTGCAGGTTCTTATTAGGCATCAATTTTATACACATCAGTGTATACATGTCAATCCCAATCGCCCAATTCAGCACAACACCATACCCACCCCACCGCAGTTTTCCCCCCTTGGTGTCCATATGTCCGTTCTCTACATCTGTGTCTCAACCTCTGCCCTGCAAACTGGCTCATCTGCACCATAGGTTCCACATACATGCGTTAATATACGATATTTGTTTTTCTCTTTCTGACTTACTTCACTCTGTATGACAGTCTCTAGATCCATCCACGTCTCAACAAATGACTCAATTTCGTTCCTTTTTATGGCTGAGTAATATTCCATTGTATATATGTACCACATCTTCTTTATCCATTCGTCTGTTGATGGGCATTTAGGTTGCTTCCATGACCTGGCTATTGTAAATAGTGCTGCAATGAACATTCGGGCGCATGTGTCTTTTTGAATTACAGTTTTCTCTGGGTATATGCCCAGTAGTGGGATTGCTGGGTCATATGGTAATTCTATGTTTAGTTTTTTAAGGAACCTCCATATTGTTCTCCATAGTGGCTGTATCAATTTACATTCCCACCAACAGTGCAAGAGGGTTCCCTTTTCTCCACACCCTCTCCAGCATTTGTTGTTTGTAGATTTTCTGATGATGCCCATTCTAACTGGTGTGAGGTGATACCTCATTATAGTTTTGATTTGCATTTCTCTAATAATTAGTGATGTTGAGCATCTTTTCATGTGCTTCGTGGCCGTCTGTATGTCTTCTTTGCAGAAATGTCTATTTAGGTCTTCTGCCCATTTTTGGATTGGGGTGTTTGTTTCTTTAATATTGAGCTGAATGAGCTGTTTATATATTTTGGAGATTAATCCTTTGTCCGTTGATTCGTTTGCAAATATCTTCTCCCATTCTGAGGGTTGCCTTTTCGTCTTGTTTATGGTTTCCTTTGCTGTGCAAAAGCTTTGAAGTTTCATTAGGTCCCATTTGTTTATTTTTGTTTTTATTTCCATTACTCTAGGAGGTGGATCAAAAAAGATCTTGCTGTGATTTATGTCAAAGAGTGTTCTTCCTATGTTGTCCTCTAAGAGTTTTATAGTGCCCAGTCTTACATTTAGGTCTCTAATCCATTTTGAGTTTATTTTTGTGTATGGTGTTAGGGAGTATTCTAATTTCATTCTTTTACATGTAGCTGTCCAGTTTTCCCAGCACCACTTATTGAAGAGACTGTCTTTTCTCCATTGTATATCTTTGCCTCCTTTGTCATAGATTAGTTGACCATAGGTGCGTGGGTTTATCTCTGGGCTTTCTATCTTGTTCCATTGATCTATGTTTCTGTTTTTGTGCCAGCACCATATTGTCTTGATTACTGTAGCTTTGTAGTATAGTCTGAAGTCAGGGAGTCTGATTCCTCCAGCTCCGTTTTTTTCCCTCAAGACTGCTTTGGCTATTCGGGGTCTTTTGTGTCTCCATACAAATTTTAAGATGATTTGTTCTAGCTCCGTAAAAAATGCCATTGGTAATTTGATATGGATTGCATTGAATCTGTAGATTGCTTTGGGTAGTATAGTCATTTTCACAATGTTGATTCTTCCAATCCAAGAACATGGTATATCTCTCCATCTGTTGGTATCATCTTTAATTTCTTTCATCAGTGTCTTATAGTTTTCTGCATACAGGTCTTTTGTCTCCCTAGGTAGGTTTATTCCTAGGTATTTTATTCTTTTTGTTGCAATGGTAAATGGGAGTGTTTCCATAATTTCTCTTTCAGATTTTTCATCATTAGTGTATAGGAATGCAAGAGATTTCTGTGCATTAATTTTGTATCCTGCAACTTTACCATATTCATTAATTAGCTCTAGCAGTTTTCTGGTGGCAGTTTTAGGATTCTCTATGTATAATATCATGTCATCCGCAAACAGTGACAGTTTTACTTCTTCTTTTCCAATTTGTATTCCTTTTATTTCTTTTTCTTCTCTGATTGCCGTGGCTAGGACTTCCAAAACTATGTTGAATAATAGTAGTGAGAGTGGACATCCTTGTCTCGTTCCTGATCTTAGAGGAAATGCTTTCAGTTTTTCACCATTGAGAATGATGTTTGCTGTGGGTTTGTCATATATGGCCTTTATTATGTTGAGGTAGGTTCCCTCTATGCCCACTTTCTGGAGAGTTTTTATCAGAAATGGGTGTTGAATTTTGTCAAAAGCTTTTTCTGCATCTATTGAGATGATCATATGGTTTTTATTCTTCAATTTGTTAATATGGTGTATCACATTGATTGATTTGCATATATTGAAGAATCCTTGCATCCCTGGGATAAATCCCACTTGATCGTGGTGTATGATCCTTTTAATGTGTTGTTGGATTCTGTTTGCCAGTATTTTGTTGAGGATTTTTGCATCTACATTCATCAGTGATATCGGTCTGTAATTTTCTTTCTTTGTAGTGTCTTTGTCCGGTTTTGGTATCAGGGTGATGGTGGCCTCATAGAATGAGTTTGGGAGTGTTCCTTCCTCTGCAATTTTTTGGAAGAGTTTGAGAAGGATGGGTGTTAGCTCTTCTCTAAATGTTTGATAGAATTCACCTGTGAAGCCATCTGGTCCTGGACTTTTGTTTGTTGGAAGATTTTTAATCACAGTTTCAATTTCACTGCTTGTGACTGGTCTGTTCATATTTTCTGTTTCTTCCTGGGTCAGTCTTGGAAGGTTATGCCTTTCTAAGAATTTGTCCATTTCTTCCAGGTTGTCCATTTTATTGGCATAGAGTTGCTTGTAGTAGTCTCTTAGGATGCTTTGTATTTCTGCAGTGTCTGTTGTAACTTCTCCTCTTTCATTTCTGATTTTATTGATTTGAGTCCTCTCCCTCTTTTTCTTGATGAGTCTGGCTAATGGCTTATCAATTTTGTTTATCTTCTCAAAGAACCAGCTTTTAGTTTTATTGATCTTTGCTATTGTTTTCTTTGTTTCTATTTCATTTATTTCTGCTCTGATCTTTATGATTTCTTTCCTTCTGCTAACTTTGGGTTTTGTTTGTTCTTCTTTCTCTAGTTTCTTTAGGTGTAAGGTTAGATTGTTTACTTGAGATTTTTCTTGTTTCTTTAGGTAGGCTTGTATAGCTATAAACTTCCCTCTTAGAACTGCTTTTGCTGCATCCCATAGGTTTTGGGTCATCGTGTTTTCATTGTCATTTGTCTCTAGGTATTTTTTGATTTCTTCTTTGATTTCTTCAGTGATCTCTTGGTTATTTAGTAACGTATTGTTTAGTCTCCATGTGTTTGTATTTTTTACGTTTTTTTCCCTGTAATTCATTTCTAATCTCATAGCATTGTGGTCAGAAAAGATGCTTGATATGATTTCAATTTTCTTAAATTTACTGAGGCTTGATTTGTGACCCAAGATGTGATCTATCCTGGAGAATGTTCCGTGCGCACTTGAGAAGAATGTGTAATCTGCTGTTTTTGGATGGAATGTCCTATAAATATCAATTAAATCTATCTGGTCTATTGTGTCATTTAAAGCTTCTGTTTCCTTATTTATTTTCATTTTGGATGATCTGTCCATTGGTGTAAGTGAGGTGTTAAAGTCCCCCACTATTATTGTGTTACTGTCAATTTCCTCTTTTATGGCTGTTAGCAGTTGCCTTATGTATTGAGGTGCTCCTATGTTGGGTGCATATATATTTATAATTGTTATATCTTCTTCTTGGATTGATCCCTTGATCATTATGTAGTGTCCTTCTTTGTCTCTTGTAACATTCTTTACTTTAAAGTCTATTTTATCTGATATGAGTATAGCTACTCCAGCTTTCTTTTGATTTCCATTTGCATGGAATATCTTTTTCCATCCCCTCACTTTCAGTCTGTATGTGTCCCTAGGTCTAAAGTGGGTCTCTTGTAAACAGCATATATATGGGTCTTGTTTTTGTATCCATTCAGCAAGCCTGTGTCTTTTGGTTGGAGCATTTAATCCATTCACGTTTAAGGTAATTATCGATATGTATGTTCCTATGACCATTTTCTTAATTGTTTTGGGTTTGTTTTTGTAGGTCCTTTTCTTTTCTTGTGTTTCCTGCCTAGAGAAGTTCCTTTAGCATTTGTTGTAGAGCTGGTTTGGTGGTGCTGAATTCTCTTAGCTTTTGCTTGTCTGTAAAGCTTTTGATTTCTCCATCAAATCTAAATGAGATCCTTGCCGGGCAGAGTAATCTTGGTTGTAGGTTCTTCCCTTTCATCACTTTAAGTATATCATGCCACTCCCTTCTGGCTTGCAGAGTTTCTGCTGAGAAATCAGCTGTTAACCTTATGGGAGTTCCTTTGTATGTTATTTGTCGTTTTTCCCTTGCTGCTTTCAATAATTTTTCTTTGTCTTTAATTTTTGCCATTTTGATTACTATGTGTCTCGGCGTGTTTGTCCTTGGGTTTATCCTGTATGGGACTCTCTGCACTTCCTGGACTTGGGTGGCTATTTCCTTTCCCATGTTAGGGAAGTTTTCGACTATAATCTCTTCAAATATTTTCTCTGGCCCTTTCTCTCTCTCTTCTCCTTCTGGGACCCCTATAATGCGAATGTTGTTGCGTTTAATGTTGTCCCAGAGGTCTCTTAGGCTGTCTTCATTTCTTTTCATTCTTTTTTCTTTAGTCTGTTCCGCAGCAGTGAATTCCACCATTCTGTCTTCCAGGTCACTTATCCGTTCTTCTGCCTCAGTTATTCTGCTATTGATTCCTTCTAGTGTAGTTTTCATTTCAGTTATTGTATTGGTCATCTCTGTTTGTTTGTTCTTTAATTCTTCTAGGTCTTTGTTAATCATTTCTTGCATCTTCTCAATCTTTGCCTCCATTCTTATTCTGAGGTCCTGGATCATCTTCACTATCATTATTCTGAATTCTTTTTCTGGAAGGTTGCCTATCTCCACTTCATTTAGTTGTTTTTCTGGGGTTTTTTCTTGCTCCTTCATCTGATATATAGCCCTCTGCCTTTTCATCTTGTCTATCTTTCTGTACCTGTGGGTTTTGGTCCACAGGCTGCAGGATTGTAGTTTTTCTTGCTTTTGCTGTCTGCCCTCTGGTGGTTGAGGCTATCTAAGAGGCTTGATGGGAGGCTCTGGTGGTGGGTAGAGCTGACTGTTGCTGTGGCGGACAGAGCTCTAATCCACTTTAATCCACTTGACTGTTGATGGGTGGGGCTGGGTTCCCTCCCTGTTAGTTGTTTTGCCTGAGGCAACTCAACACTGGAGCCTACCTGGGCTCTTTGATCGGGTTAATGGCAGACTCTGGGAGGGCTCATGCCAAGGAGCACTTCCCAGAACCTCCGCTGCCAGTGTCCTTGTCCCCACGGTGAAACAGAGCCACCTCCCGCCTCTGCAGGACACCCCCCAACACCAGCAGGTAGGTCTGGTTCAGTCTCCCCCAGGGTCACTGCTCCTTCCCCTGGGTCCCGATGCGCACACTACTTTGTGTGTGCCCTCCAAGAGTGGGGTCTCTGTTTCCCCCAGTCCTGTCAAAGTCCTGCAATCAATTCCCACTAGGCTTCAAAGTCTGATTCTCTAGGAATTCCTCCTCCCTGCCGGACCCCCAGGTTGGGAAGCCTGACGTGGGGCTCAGAAGCTTCACTCCAGTGGGTGGACTTCTGTGGTATAAGTGTTCGCCAGTCTGTGAGTCACCCACCCAGCAGTTATGGGATTTGATTGTACTCTGATTGCGCCCCTCCTACCGTCTCACTGTGGCTTCTCCTCTGTCCTTGGACGTGGGGTATCCTCCTTGGTGAGTTCCAGTGTCTTCCTGTCGATGACTGTCCAGCAGCCAGTTGTGATTCTGGTGCTCTCGCAAGAGGGAGTGAGAGCACGTCCATCTACTCCGCCATCTTGGTTAATCGGGACAAACTTTTTAACACTAAAATAATTTTCAAATAGATGCAGTCAGTTGATGCACAAACTGTGCCTGCTTCCAATGCATTACAGCACTAGAGAGACAAGCAGCTGTTCTTCATACTGCTAGAGAAGAAACATATGAGACAGCCAAGAGGCATGAACACTCCTAACTCCACCACAAAATTACTGCCTGAAATTGGGCAGGGCACTTCCCACTATTGGACTCAGTTTCTCCATCTGTAAAATGAGCTGTCTGGGCTAAAGGATGCCTGAGATCCCTTCCAGCTGAGACATGTTATGATCCATGAGCTTTATTTTGTACTCTCAGACAGCAGTGTAAGTGCTCCAAAACAAATAAATGGAGCAAAGGAAAAAATAAAATATAATAAGAATGACACGCCAGCCCCTCCATTTCCTACAGCCTATGGGCTCACTGCACCTGAGGACCCTGGGAGTAAGGGCAAAAGAGTCTGCAGTCCTGCCTTATGCATCTCCACACCACTGTTTTTAATTGCTGGTATTATTATCTTTAATCCTTTACCAACATACTGAAGTAATGATACCATTTTGTATTTTCTTAATCGACAGATACCAGAAATGTGACAGTTACCAGGTAAAGGTTGAAGGAAAGTTTTGGTTTTAAAAAAATCCTCAACTAAAAAAATTTGGAATCTCTGTTCTATAGTTCAAGGACTAATCCCAAAATTCCCTACCAATAAAGGTCTCAGATGAAAGCATTTCTCTCTCACACACACACACACACACACACACACACACACATACACACACACACACAACAACTCTCTCTGGAATTCAGTACAAAAGGCAATTAGCAAATAAATGTAGAGCAAAGAACCTCTACAATGGACTGCAGTGACAAGGCAGCTGAATCTTTGGAACATTTCTAATTGCTGAGGAGGGAAATCTATAACCATGATAAGCCAGTATCAGTGGATAAGCTCCTGAGACAATGAAGTGTGACTTAGAAGCTGTTGTTGTAGAGTCTGTGTCTTTGCCTGAACACCACGTAATGCCCTTCCCTCCCTCACACACTCCTCAAATGTGTGTGAAGTATATATTTAAAACAAAAGGAAAGCTCTCCTACTTTAATCAGCCCATAGTATGGTTCAGTCAACTCCAAAGCTCTTCTCTTGACTTTTTCTCTAAGAGTGGTTGGGGAAAAGAATCATAGCTTCAGACTAGTTCTTGCTTTAAGAAAATGTTGGGGCAGCAGCCCTCACTCTGGGCAACTACAACACGGGGTCAAAAAATCGTTAGGCGTGAGTTCTGTCAGTTGTGTAAAATTATCCCTCTCCTGCAAGCAGGAAAGATTCACCAAGCAGCATGCTCCTGGGGCCCAGCTCTGCTTCAGTCTTTTTTGTTTCCCTGCTCACTCCTGCTGCAGGAGGGACAGGTAGGGATGGTCCTGCACAACCCCACCTCTCCACTCCAGGAGGTGCATTCACAAAGAACTCAGAGCTGCAGCCTGAAGCCCCTCACAACTGTTGGTCATATGTCTTTGCCAATTCTTCCCTTCACCCTTCCCATGGAGACATCTTGTCAGTGAGTGATAACACCTAAAAGTATACTAATCTGAAACGTTGGGTGTTAGTGTCCCTGTTCTAGTCACATCAGTACTGGATCTACTCAAATAACCAAGGTGCATTTGAAGAGTCCTACCTTTTCCCAGAGTTCATTGCGCTCAGCTCCCCAAAACTGAAGCTCAAGCCAGTATCTCCTTGGTTGTACTAAAAAGTTCACAATATAAAAAAGTTCCTTAAGTGGTATGCCAGAAAGCAATTAGAGCCAAAACCAATGCTCTGTCTGTGAGAATCAATCAATCAATCAATCACTCAGAAGAGGAAGGGTAGAGAAACAGAGAGGGAGGAAGAGGAAGAGAGAAGCTGGTGAGTGTAAGGAAAAGGTGATGAGTCGTACCGTCCAGGGAAGTTCATGTTTGGAGGCACAGAGGCATTGTAGACTGAGGAGAACAGACTGGCACACTTACTGAATTGTGAGAGTTCTTTATGTATTCTAGACATAAGTCCTTTATTGGATACATACTTTGCAAATATTCTTTCCCTATCTGTGGTTTGTCTTTTCATTTTCTTAATAGTGTCTTTTGAAGATGAGAAGATTTTAAGTTTGTGGAGTCTGATTTAGGATTTTTTTTTCTTTTATAGTACATGCTTTTTGTGTCCTATCTAAGAAAACTCTGTTTAACCCACAATCACAGACATGTTCTCCTATGTTTTCTTCTTGCATCTGTATAGTTTTGGTTTCACATTTAGGTCTGAGAACCATCTTAAACTAATTTTTGTATGTGGTGTTAGATATCAGTCTAAGTTCATTCTTTTGCATATTGATATCCAATTGTCTCAGCACCACTTGTTGAAAAAACTATTCTTTCTCCATTGAATTACCTTGGCACCTTTGTAGAAAATCAACTGACCACATAATTATGGGCTATTTCTTGACTGGCTCTTCTGTTCCAGTAATTTATATGCCTATTCTTTCACCAATGCCAGTCACTTCTCCAAAGAAAAAGTATGGATGGAAAATAAGCACATGAAAATATTCTCAACATCATTACTCACTAGGGAAACACAAATTAAATCCACAGTGTGATACTACTACACACCTATAAGAATGACTAACATAAAAAATGTTGGAGAAAAAAGTGCTGGTGAGAATGTGGAGCAGCTGGAAATCTCATACATTGCTGGCGGGAATGCAAAAGGGGACTACCACTTTCAAAAAGAGTTTGGAAGTTTCTTTTAGAGTTTAACATACACTTACCATATGACCCAGCAATCCCACTTCTAGGTCATCAAGAGAAATGGATGCATTAAGTCCACACAAAAACCTGTAGGTGAATTTTTAGATAAACTTTCATCATAACCGCCAGATACTGGAAACAACCCAAATGTTCATTAAATGGTAACTGAATAAACAAATTCAAGCACATCCACACAATGGAAAACTACTGAGCAATAACAAGGAGCAAAATGATACATTCAATACCATGGATGAGTCTGGAAAGCAGATTATGGTCGGTGAAGAAGCCACTCAAAAGACATTTAGGAAAAGGCAAAACTGTGGTAACAGGAATCAGTAGTTGCCAGAGGCTGGAGTGAGGGGAAGGGACTGGCTGTAAAGGGGCACAAGGGAATTTGGGGGCAGTGGAAATACTCTCCATCTTAACTGTGGTAATTACACAACTGTATACATTTGTCAAAAAATCACAGAACAGTACCCCTAAAAAGGGGAGATTTTACTATACGTAAATTATACCTCAACAAACCTGACTCTAAAAAAACTCACTAGCTGGCAGATACTCACAAGATTGGCAATTTGGTAGTATGAGAGAAGGAAAAGCTCTTCAGCCTCAGTGCCAGCCATTGGATTAATGTGGGTTTATGTTAATTAAATTTATTAATATAACTCTGTGATAAGAGTACCTGTCTTCTAGTTTCGATATTCCCAAGAGTGATGAGAGCAAGGGAAATATGCCAACCTAGCAATATTCTATGAAACTAATTACCTCAGGAATTTGAGTAAGAATGAACCAACCAAATTGAGTAAGAATGAACCAACACAGGTGTTACACTCAATAACAAATTAAAAATACCAGCCTACAGAGAGATTTTACAATATAACCACAAGAGTGTGTAGCTTTGCTTGAACCTCATAGATAAATTAGGATTTGGGGTTATTTTGAGGTTTTGCCATCTCTATTCATTACCCAATATGGAAACTGGAGCTCTTATTATTGGCTGCATCTCCTTTTCACTGAGCCTTCCTGTGTGGCTTTTGATCCTCTGGCCAACAGCTGCTGCTGCCCATGGTGTCTGAGTGGTGACTCGTGTGTCTCCTCAGCAGAACTGACAACATCCAAGAGATGCAGTCACTCTAATCCAATGGAGCCCATCAAAACAGTCACTAGAGCAGCACAGACCTGAAGATCCTAGTTTGACATGGCAGGTGCCAGAGAATCACAAGCTCTGAATCTTTTAATTATGCCCCAGTCACAGAGACAATGACATCTACCAAATCTAGACAATGTCAGAGCAGGTAGGCCGTGCTGGCCTTATTTTCAAATCTCCCTCACTCGCAGGCTCCAGCCTTCCTAACATTATCTCCTGATTGCCCCCTCCCCCATTCCATCTCACTCACCCCACCCTGTGGCCATTCTTCTTTCTCCACTAGAGATCACCTAGCAGCCTCTCTCTAGCTAGGCACGTCAGACTACTGCACTGGCCATAGACCCACTGGGCATTTCCTCATTTTTGCTCCTTTATCCACATTTCTTCAGCTCAAATGCCTTTCCCTTGAAAAATCACCACCTATGGAAGTTTTTCTTCAAAGCCCAGCACAAAGACCGTCTCCTCTATGAAGCCCTCCTGGCTCCCCCAACCAAAACTATTCTCTGTGTCTTCTATCTCCTCATGGCATTCCTCCTCCCTTGATGCCCCTTCTCACCCTCAATGCCTGTCACGTGCCCTGCACAGAATAAGAGAGCAGTCAACCGTTGCTGAATTGTACTGGTCTTACCCCATCACATGGCATCCCTTGCTTAAACATTCCCTCAAATATTTCCAGATAGAATAATGCCTTAAATCTGGCTCATTATAAGACTATGGAAAGTCTCTGAGAGAAAATTTTCACTCTCATATTGAGATGATAAACATAGACTCCCAAAATAAAGGGCAAAAAAATTCACTCAATCCAAATATTTTCTTATTGAGCAATAAAATAATTGCCTTGCTGAATTCAACTGCTTAAAAAAAAAAAAACAAAAAAACTATATTCAGTACACGTTGATCTGTGTGTGTAGACACAGACTAACGTTGCCATTCGGCATTCCAGAACATGTTTTCCCATCTTTAATCCATCACGTCAATTTTGAGATTATTTCTTACACAGGATTTCTATGTTTCCTGGAAAACCAGCAGGATATGAAAATGTTAAGAGACTTTTTTATCAGAGAAAATGTAGTGCCTTTATTTTGTCTATAATCTTGTCTTCCTCCAAACTTCCACCTGCTGGTTAGAGAAAAATAAATTAACTAAATGTCTAACCTGGTTTAAATTTAGTTTGATCCAATAATTTAAACAGCCGCTTTAGGGAATACCCAGTCTCTCCTGAATAAAATTGCTCCATCTTTCAAACAGCCTTCCCCTCCCGCTGCTTCTCTCCATTGGTGGCAACGAGTGGGGTGGGAGAGTAAGGCAGCTTAAGTGTCCTACAGCTGCCGCATCAGCCCTATTGGCTATAGACTCAGCATCCTCATTAATAGGAAACAAGAGACCCTCAAGTATGCCAACTAGATCCGTCCCCGCTCTTAATTATAGCTATCCCATGTTGGTGCTGGCTCCTCCCAGGGTCTCAAAACAAAACCCCAGTATTCTTACCGGGTGTCCTATATGCCTTCCTATTCCCAAGCCAAAGAGGGAGAGAGAGAAATACCTGACTGACCACCTCACTTCTTTCTCTCTTCTGTCCTACCTCTTCCTACTCTCTCTAGGAACAGAAAGCCTAATGAATTGCTATACCAGCTCCCAACTTTAACCCCTTCCCCAGACTACCATGCCTTTATTAACTTTGATTCCTCATCCTATTAATATATAAGCCATGTAATGATCCTGTGAAAATCTGGGACTTCATGACCCCTGTAAGCCTGTGGCCCACAATTCAGATCTCTGATTAGAAGCAGTTCTTCCTTGAAAAAACTTATGCCAGCCTTGTTTTAGTTTGCCGTTGGTTCAGGCTGATGGTGGGCAAACACCTCAGCCACGTCTACTGAATACGAATGAATCGTGCCACAACAGAATTGCAATGTCTATAGATAAGCTGTCAATTTTCCTAAGACAAGCATCAGAGTTATATGGACAGTTTGTTAAAAGACATTTGAGTCAAAATGCACATCTGACCTTTCCACATCTGTCACAAGTTCTAGCAGAACTCTCCCCAGTTTGGGCTTTCTCACCACTGCTTGGCTTCATCTGAGCATGATCCTTTTTGACCTTCACCTTTACCCTCTGCACTATCACACTATAGCTCTTATAGCACTATCTTTTTAAAACATTCCTCTCTTACAATTCTTTTTTCTCCAAAACTGACAAATCTCTTAGACTACTTTGAGGCGGCTCTAACACCAAAACACATTCCAAACTCAGAAATTCATCTCAACCTTCCCTTCTCTAGTCCTTTGTGTCCTTTCTCAAATCAGCTGGAACACCTCCTCCAGGACCATTTTCTCTCCTGGAACCCGGAGGGCCCATTTAGATAGCACCTTGCAACTCCTTCTGACATTAACTCTTGCAACCCAGAAAGAGGACTCTTGAGCCGGCCTCCACTTTCTTAGGTCTCAGTGTGAGCCCTTCCATCTACTGCAAGCAATATTCAAGTTCTTGAAATGGGAATTCGTCACTTTTCTTTCAACTTTTAAAATTTGTACCTTACTCATTCATCTCTGGCACACTCACGGGGACTATTCCCTAGCCTGATAGTCAGGAAATCTGGAAATTTCTTCTGCCTGAGTACAAACTAGCCACATGACCTTGAATGGGTCTTATGACCTTGAACGGGTGTTCTCACCCTCAGAAGCCTCAGTAGATTCATCTGTAAACTAAAAAGGGCTGGAGTGAGTGATTGTCAAGGCTCATTTCTACTCTGTGGTGCCATTAATTTCAATAAATTTCTATCTTCTTTAAGTATGATTCTTCGCATTCAATTGCGGCAAATAACGTGAACTTTCCTCTTTGCACACCTGCCACACCTTTAAATTAGGACAAATAAAAGCAAAGCTTCCTACAATATAACTTTCCTTTTTTTCCTTTCCAAATGTTAACAGACTCTTTAATAGGTGTGTTTTACCCTGCTCTCCACTCCAACATTTTAAAGAATAACATTTTTCATCACATTAGCCAGAGCCTGCCAGCATTATTAAAAATGAAGCAATCAAAGTTAACAGAGGTAAATGAATACAAGAAACTATTTTTATTCAATGTTCAATTATTTTAGGACAGTGTATAATCTGTATACTAGCCAAGAGCACACATTTTTTTCTTGAATTTCCTTTTTTCTTATTTCCACACCTGTTTACCAAATTCAACACTGACCATTCTAGCTCTCAGAACATGCTTCCAAATTCTTAATCTGCTCACTAGTTGCACTGTCTTCTGAAGCTTCCTTTGGTCTTTGTGTGAGTTCTGTTGTTATTTTTTTGTTGTCACTACTGTTGTCAACTTTTCTCTCTTTTTCTTTATGACATGTACACTGTGGTCATCTTATTCTGGTTGACTTCAGATCCCTTTGTGTCTGTGAATTTTTCAAAAAATAAGATGTCCTTTGCATTATTTGTCATTATCTTAAAAGAACTACCTACATTTCAATATAATTAAATATTTTGTTCAAGATAGCCAAAGTATGGAATAATTCTAATTTTTTACACAGGTACTATAAGTTGAATCCTTGCTTATATGTATTTTTAGGGATAGTAGAAAGGCTGATATAGAAATGTTTTACAACATTCACATAAGGAGTTGGTCCACACTCTGGTTATACCAAACAACTGGTTAATTCAATGAAGTTGCCAAAAAATAGCAATCAATTCAGTGAAAAGAAAATCAATCACAGAGGTTGTTTGGTTGTTTTGTACACAAAACAGTCAGTGGAGTGATTGAATTTTTCACTTTTCAATGAGTTGTTTTGGCCTTGTGTGGATGCAGCCATTAACTCATTAATCACCCAGAACTCCTGAGTGGCTGAGAGAGGAAATCATTACTTTCCAAGCATAGATTGCATATTAACAATATGCAAAAAGTCTGGCAGGGTGAATGTGCTCAATGACCCCATTTGAGAAAAATGAGTTTCACGAATATTTTATAGCATATGGAGGTAAACTGTACCTGATTTATCATTTCACTTTCCAATTGCAAAACTCTGTGTCCTTTAGTGTAAGTTTACAGAGAATTTAATGCATTTGAAATATATTCATTTAATACTTAAGTTAAAGTGAATTTTAATTCACAGACCACTAAAAAATAATCCTTACAATATATTGGGTTTCCCCACATTGATTTTATGCCATACCAAAATGGAGGAATTTTGCACACATCATGGCTAGCTCCCATCCGTGCAGTATACATATATATGCCATTCGGATAAATATGTATATTTTCCCATATGGTGTTGAGTGTTAGCTTCTAATTTACCTCTTAATTTTTAATTAATTTTAAATTACATTCTAAATGAAGCCGACAGGAGTCTAATTTGCATGTTTATTTGCATATCTGTAAACACACTGCTTGCATTGTTTATCTAGTTCCTGTTCCCATGACATACAGCAGTTTTTCTCACCCCATGTGGTGGACTGGGGCCACCGAAACATCAAGGTGCCCTCTAAGACTTACAAAGAAGACTCTGATCCAGAATGGATGATACTGGCTCTCTTTTCTCCACAGTGGCCACAGAGGATTCTCAGAGGCCAAGGTCAATGATCATAGTTAAGCCCTCTGCTTTCTCAGAGGGCTAGCAGTATATGGGCTACATCTTGAGAAAATAAAGCTATATACTTTTTGCACACTTTGGATTTTTAAAACATATAATGCCCAGAACTACTGAATTATTAACACCAAGTCAGAAAAAAAAAGTCACATCCTATCTATTTCTCTGGATTGATGGGTTCCTAACCCAACACAACTAGAAGAAGGCAGCACAGAGAGAAGGCAGTTTTCCTCTGCAACAAAGAATGGATAATGATTTCTTTTGTCTGAAAAGGCTGTCCTCTGGCAGCACTAAGGGCAGCTGTGGTCTGTTGTGATCACAAAACACCACGCATGCAACTCCAGTCAATCAATATACAAGCCACCTCAATGGACCTAGAGTCTGTCATACAGAGTGAAGTAAGTCAAAAAGAGAAAGACAAATACCATATGCTAACACATATATATGGAATCCAAAAAAAAAAGGTTCTGATGAACCTAGGGGCAGGACAGGAATAAAGACGCAGACGTAGAGAATGGACTTGAGGACACGGGGAGGGGGAAGGGTAAGCTGGGACGAAGTGAGAGAGTGGCATTGACATATATACACTACCAAATGTAAAACAGCTAGTGGGAAGCAGCCACATAGCACAGGGAGATCAGCTCAGCCCTTTGTGACCACCTAGAGGGGTGGGATAGGGAGGGTGGGAGGGAGACACAAGAAGGAGGGGATGTGGGGATATATGTATACGTATAGCTGATTCACTTTGTTATACAGCAGAAACTAACACAACAACGTAAAGCAGTTATACTCCAATAAGATGTTTTATACATATATATACACACATATACCCAAGCCACCTCAAAGACCCTTCGCAGCCTGAGAATCAGCTCGGGATTCAAAGAGATTTGTTGCCTTCCTACACACAAACTACACCACCAGACAGGACTGCAGAGGTACTTCTACCTCCTGGAAATACTGCGATTTCCCTCTTTATTAGTGGCTTCAGTAAGCTAAGGTATCGCAGTTAAATCTTGTCCTGTGATTAGAAAAGCAAGCACCCAACTGCATGCTGAAAGAGTTCGGTGATCATGTTTAGGGTCAAACCTGCCCAATTCCTAATCCCTGCCTTTTTACAGTTGAGCTGTGTGACCTTGTGTAAGGTCCTGAACCTCTCTAAAGCTGTATTATCTCCATAGGACAGATAAACATTTTAGAAATGATTATCTTTTAGGGTTGTTGTAAAGACTAAACAAGATGGAAATCTCCTGGAACATTTTTCCTTATTTTCCTTTCCTCTCCAATAGATACAGATACCAAGTCCCACCCCTGGCAAATGTTAAATGTGGTACCTCATGGCACAAAAAGGGAACAGACTAGACCTATGGGAATTGTGTGCAGTTCTCCTGATCTTTACTCCACTAAGACCACCTGCTTTCCTGTTTCCATAAACTTCCACAGCTGCCCTATCAAGAGACAGACTTTCCGTTTCAACTAAGTGTTTATCAAAATCAAGCCAGCCCTCAGTGGATCAAATGTAATATTAAATATGTCAAGATGATGGTCTTTACAGCTGGACTGTCATCATACAAACAATCAGTCAATCAGCCAGAAGAACAGCAACACTTCTCCTGCAAAGAGCAGAAAAAATATTCTTCCTTCTGAAACAGCCAGGAGTCATACATCAAACATTGACTGGGGCTCAAGTTACTGTGCTTGGTCATTCTGTACAGTGAACAGGGACTGCATATGGGGGCCTGCTTGATGCCCCTTTAAGGGGGAATAACTCCACACTCACTGACTCTACCCCATGACAAAAGATTGGAATCAACCAGCAAGAGTGCATGCAATTAGATGTAAAAATGCACATATTTAAAAGAAATCACAGGAAAGATAAAAGAAAGGAGGTACATGAGATCAGATGGAAAACTAGCTCACTGAAACACACACCATAAGATCACACACAATTATCAAAATTGGAACCCCAGTCCAGTTCTAAGTTTCTAAATATCCAAAACAAAAAGATAACTTTATCTACTAAAGAGATACATTCTGCATAAAATAAAGCAATACCTGTTGCCCAGAAAAGTAATATTTCCAGGTACTAAAGTCTTAGAGACATATCTCCCATTGGTCCCCATGAAGGGCAATCTATGGGTTTGAAACTATTTATCTACAAATTTATCTGATATCTCTATGACTTTTAAATAGATAAAAGACTCAAAATTAATCTCAGTCCTCTTTGCTCCTTTGGCATTGTTTGCCCTCTATAATGGCACCTTCATAGACTGTCTTGTTTCAGGAAAAGTATCACATCTTGGGTACCCTAGGGCTGTGATGTATAGTTGTCCAGGCTGTGCACCCCATTTACCTAGATTATGGTGAGTGATGCCCCCTGAGGCTGTACGATGCAGCCTGCGGCACCCAGCACAGCGCCTTGCCTATAGAAAGCACTCAATCAATAATTTCTTTTTTTTTTTTTAATAAATTTATTTATGTGTTTTTATTTTTGGCTGTGCTGGGTCTTCGTTGCTGTGAGCGAGCTTTCTCTGGTTGCGGCGAGCAGGGGCTACTCTTTGTTTTGATGCACGGGCTTCTCATTGTCGTGGCTTCTCTTGTTGCTGAGCACAGGCTCTAGGCGCACGGGCTTCAGTAGTTGTGGCACATAGGCTCTAGAGCGCAGGCTCAGTAGTTGTGGCGCACGGGCTTAGTTGCTCCGCAGCATGTGGGATCTTCTCGGGCCTGGGATCAAACCCGTGTCCCCTGCATTGGCAGGCGGATTCTTAACCACTGCGCAACCAGGGAAGCCCAATCTATGTTTTCTTTATTACCTGAACATACCTGATACAAAGAAGCAGTAAATATATTGGTTAAGCACATGGTCACTGCTCAGATGTGAATTCTGACTTCCACTTGCTAACTATGTGACCTTGGGTGAGTTACCTAACCTCTTGGCACCTCTGTTACTCTTCTATAAAATGGAGATAGTGAAAGTAAGTATCTAATAAGATTAAATACATTTGCACATATAAAGAAATTAAAACAGTCTCAGTACAAACATTCGGTACTGGTATTTTATTTTAATGCTCTTAATAGGATATTCAATTATTACACTCTTCCTAAAAAGGGCCTTTAAATAGGAATACTGCAATGACACAGTGCCTTTCGCAGTCTAAGAGAATACAATAAGGGCGGGGGAGGAGATTGACCATGTTGATCACCTACTCTATGCCAGGCATTGAGCAGGTATTTCACACGTGTGGTCTCATTCAGTCCTCATGATTGTCCTGTAAGACAGGAGTATTTTTTTTTTTTTAACATTTTTATTGGAGTATAATTGCTTTACAATGGTGTGTTATTTTCTGCTTTATAACAAAGTGAATCATTTATACATATACATATATCCCCATATCTCTTCCCTCTTGAGTCTCCCTCCCTCCCACCCTCCCTATCCCACCCTTCTAGCTGGTCACAAAGCACAGAACTGATCTCCCTGTGCTATGCGACTGCTTCCCACTAGCTATCTATTTTACATTTGGTAGTGTATATATGTCCATATATACACTACCACTTTCTCACTTTGTCCCAGCTTACCCATCCCCCTCCCCGTGTCCTCAAATCCATTCTCTAGTAGGTCTGCGTCTTTATTCCTGTCTTGCCCCTAGGTTCTTCATGACTTTTTTTTTTTTTTTTTTTTTTTAGATTCCATATATATGCGTTAGCATACGGTATTTGTTTTTCTCTTTCTGACTTACTTCACTCTGTATGACAGACTCTAGGTCCATCCACCTCACTACAAATAACTCAATTTCGTTTCTTTTTACGGCTGAGTAATATTCCATTGTATATATGTGCCACATCTTCTTTATCCATTCATCTGTCGATGGACACTTAGGTTGCTTCCATGTCCTGGCTATTGTAAATAGAGCTGCAATGAACATTGTGGTACATGACCCTTTTTGAATTATGGTTTTCTCAGGGTATATGCCCAGTAGTGGGATTGCTGGGTCGTAGGGTAGTTCTATTTTTAGTTTTTTAAGGGACCTCCGTATTGTTCTCCATAGTGGCTGTATCAATTTACATTCCCACCAACTGTTAGACAGGAGTATTCTTCATGTCTTAGAACAAGCTGTGTCACATCATCAGTAATCATCTGGCTGCCATCAGTTAATACATGATACAGTCCCCATAGAATTCTTCCACATATCTCTCTCTGTCTTCAAGGGTGTCATACATGGTTCATGCACAAAACTAGTTGGTCAGATACCTCTTGGCATCTACCAGATATCACTCATCCTTCTGCCTGGCATGGATCACTGAGGAATGGCTGCCGGTTCTGCCCAGTACTGCCACCTTTGCTGAGCACAGGCCTTTCTGCTGTGTGCCAATATATACATCAGGCACCACCACCACTGGTAGGCTCCCTTGGCATCTCCCCCTGGGCACCAGTTGCCCACCAAATAGCAGTGCTGCTCCCCCTGCGTTGTTGCATTGCTGAAGTTCTAGTAGAGGAATGTAGGAGGAATGTCTCTCTCCATTTGGGGTCATTACCCTCCTTCAGAAGAACAGCCAAACAGGAATGCTTCTGCCTTGATGTCTCCCATTTCTTAAGAAAACACATTTTTAGATTCTTTACATTCAGCCTTCTCTGTTTCCATAACCCAGATAAATGGGAGCTAGGTCAGGGATGGATGTGCCTGAAGTTGTGGGCTATACAAAGAATTGCCCCTCCCACTGGTCTAGCCTACAAGGTACTTTACACTTTGAAAAATCTTTGAGGGCATCATGGTTGCTTTATTAATTAAAAAAAATTATCTCCCTAATATATCTGTGTCTTAGTAAGGATAGAAAATATGCAACTACATGCTACATTTACCTGTGTGTCACTCTACCCCCATGTTGTAAAGAATAATACCATCTTCAGGATCAGGAGAAATGTAAAGATTGTATGATAAAGACAAAGTCTGGAATAATAGATTAAGTATCAACTCTGAAACCAAATATATGTGGGTTTTATTTCAACTCTGTGTGCTTTTGGGTCTATCACTTCACCTCACCTTCATCACCTATAAAATTGAAATAACACTATCAACCTTGCAAAATCCAAGATATAGAATTATTGTGCCTGAAATGCCTGGCATATAGTAGGTGCTCAATAAATGGTCATTTTTTTCCATTGTGACCCCTTTGTAATTTTCTTTGGCTGTGGACATTACTTTGGCTGTGTTAACTCATGGGGATACAATGGAGAAGAAGATCAATAAGGTTCCGGTTCATAGAGCCTCCATTCTAGGTGGGAAGATATAAAATAAACAAACTAATGAGTGATATTATTACAAATTGTTATTAGTGCTCTGAAGACAATGAACAAAGATGTTAGGAAGAGAGCAGGAAGTCTATGAAGAGTTTTAACCACAGGCGTGAGATTACCTAATTGATATTTCTAACAGATCATTGTGACAGTTTGGGGCGCAGTGGATTGGAAGACTGCACCTGTGAAAATGGGCAAATACAAGTCACTCTGCTCTGCTACAAGACGACAACACATGACAGTCTTGATTGACCTCAAAATAGTTTTCAAAATGATAAGTTAACTATTTTTGTAAGGGGTGTGCCCTTCAGATTCTTTAGGGGTAAAAGAAGTTTTTTCTTATGGGAAATGGCAAGTTAATGAAACAGTTTCCGTCTCCAGCCTGAGTCATGGGGTGATACGTCACAAGACTCCAAAGTCGCAGATGAAGGAAGGCTGTACCAAATCTGGAACAGAGGTTTAGAAAGCTGCCAGCAGGCTCGGGGCACAGATTTCAGGGGGCACGGGAGGGGAAGACAGCCAGCCATGCCAGCTATGCCTTCCTCCCGGGAAGGAGCCAAGGCCAGCTCTTACCAGGAAGCTGAGCTTGGCCATTTGATTTCCATTAGCACCATGTTAGTCTCTCCATCTCGGGAGCAATTTGACACAATCGGAGAAGTCTCCTGCTGTCTGCGAGTTGGGCTTTTGTGGGAGAGATGTGGCAGAGAGAAAAAGGATGTTACACCTGTCGATACGCATACACACACACCCCCCCACATATGATATATATGTGATGTATATATAGGATCAACTTAGTTTAGTTCATTAGTTTTATTGCTCCCCAGTTTTAATGAGATATATAACTGTCATTAACATTGTGTAAGTTTCAAGTGTACAACATAATGATTCAATATGCACGTATATTGTGAAATGATCACCACAATAAGCTTAGTAAACATCCGTCAACTCACATAGCTACAAATTTCTTTTTCTTGTGATTAGAACTTCTAAGATCTACTCTCAGCAATTTTCAAATAAGTTCATTAGTTCTATAAACAATTTTTCTAAAATACAAAGTTCTTACAAAAATAATATCATGGCCCATTAGGAAAAGTTAACAGAGTCTGCACAGAGAGCCCCATTTCTCAGTTTCTGGGATTATCAGCTTTGAATACAAATTAAATGTGTTTCTTTGTGAGGAAAGTATCTCCGCACAATAATCCACTAGGAGACTGTATTTCAGTAAATTGGAAGGGCCCTGAGGGGTGAAACCTCAGAAGAATTAAGCTTTCATGAGGGACCAGTAAGGAGCAGGGCAGGGTGGGTACGAATGAGGCATGAGCATCACTGAGGTCCGGGCAGCACAGGCCCAGGGGTGCCTAAGGTCATGGAGAAGAGGCTGTGACAGTGAGGGAAGGGGCAGGGGCACAAAATTCACCTCCATAACATTGTGTTCAGATAGAGTCCCACCAATACTCTACCTCCAGTAAATAAACAGCCTCTTGTTTTCGGTGGGTCTGTTTGTTAATTGTCTGTTTTCCATAGTCGATCTAGAGAGGCAGGAGACAGACTCTATCTCACTTCTCACTCTGCCACCATCCTTCAGATGTAAGGAGCCATAGACAAAATGTGTTCTTGAAAGGTCAAATTTAGACTGGAATAAAATACTGAGAACAAAAAGCTAAAGTGGCTTTTGCTTTTATGTAGTTCCTATGAAATCAAAAGCAAGAACTAGCGACATGTACTTGACAGAACATGGAGTCTTGTGCTCTGTGTTCTCTGCAGGGAGAGATGAGGTGATTCTTTGGATGCTAATCAAAATTCCCTGTCTCCCTTTGGGTAGCTGAATGTTGGAATGGCAGGAGTGCTGCACCATTGTGGGAAGATACGTGGCATCAGCATTCATTTGCAGAGGCTTTTTTTTTCTTTACACATACACACACACACACACACACACACACTCTTGTTTTTTTTCAAGGAAGATTTGAAAACAAAACCCAAAGCTGAGTTGACGACTATAAAAGTACCGTCGATTAAAGATATTCTTTAGAATGTTTCCCAACAAATTTATAAATGAAAAAGACTAAAATGCAATACATCTTTAAATCCTTAATTTTTCAGAAAGAAGTATAATAATAATATCTGATAGTTATTGAACTTGTACTATGTGCCAGATAAGTACTGGTCCAGGTATTGTACATGTATTAATATATATCATCCTCACAACCACCCTATGAGATATGCCTATTATCATCCCATTTTACAGATGAAGAAACTGAAACAGAGATTCAATAACCTGACCAAAGTCACACAGCCGGTAGGTGGCAGAGCAAGAATATAACCATGATCTTGAGCTCTTAAGCACTATGTTAGGCTGCTTCTCTGATATATACAATGTAGCACAGTGAGATTGGATGTCCTTAAGTCATTAAGCAGGGTCAGAGGACATAAGACTTTGAAAAGCATGTTTCTAGAGCATAAGACTCTGATTTTAAATTACTTCCCTAAGTAGAAAAATATAACGCTCTGAGCTTCCTATGATGCAGAACCTTTACAAAAACTTCTTGAAAATCGCTTTTTATAAAGTTCCCTTTCCAGGATGCTCAACATCACTAATCATTAGAGAAATGCAAATCAAAACTACAATGAGGTATCACCTCACACCGGTCAGAATGGCCATCATCAAAAAATCTACAAACAATAAATGCTGGAGAGGGTGTGGAGAAAAGGGAACCCTCTTACACTGCTGGTGGGAATGTAAATTGATACAGCCACTATGGAGAACAGTATGGAGGTTCCTTAAAAAACTAAAAATAGAACTACCATACGACCCAGCAATCCCACTACTGGGCATATACCCTGAGACAACCATAATTCAAAAAGAGACATGTACCACAATGTTCACTGCAGCACTATTTACGATAGCCAGGACATGGAAGCAACCTAAGTGTCCATCGACAGATGAATGGATAAAGAAGATGTGGCACATATATACAATGGAATATTACTCAGCCGTAAAAAGAAACGAAATTGAGTTATTTGTAGTGAGGTGGATGGACCTAGAGTCTGTCATACAGGGTGAAGTAAGTCAGAAAGAGAAAAACAAATACCGTATGCTAACGCATATATATGGAATCTAAAAAAAAAAAAAATGGTCATGAAGAACCTAGGGGCAAGACGGGAATAAAGACGCAGACATAGAGAATGGACTTGAGGACACAGGGAGGGGGAAGGGTAAGCTGGGACGAAGTGAGAGAGTAGGATGGACATATATACACTACCAAATGTAAACTAGATAGCTAGTGGGAAGCAGCTGCATAGCACAGGGAGATCAGCTCGATGCTTTGTGACCACCTAGAGGGGTGGGAGGGAGGGTGGGAGGGAAATGCAAGAGGGAGGGTATATGGGGACATATGTATATATACATATAGCTGATTCACTTTGTTATACAGCAGAAACTAATACACCATTGTAAAGCAATTATACTCCAATAAAGATGTTAAAAAATAAAAAAATAAAGTTCCCTTTCCAGAATCAGAATTTGGAGCCAAGGGGAAAGATCCCTTGACAATCATGATCATTACATCAACATCATCCTCATCCTCATCATCAACATCATCATTGTTGCCATTGTCAAAATCATCATCATCATCACTAGCACTTACTGAGTGTTTACTGTTTGTCAAGCACTGTGTTCAGTGACTTGAGGTTATGTGGATATAGATTCTTATAGATTAGTAAACTGAGGCCCAGTGAACTTGGGAGCCTTGCCTAAGACTCCACTAATAGTCAGTGGTACAGCTGATTCTTAATCATGCACAGCCCAGTGTACTTCCCTCTATACCAAGTCACATCCCCCACTAGATAGAACAGTCATCAATAACCAACACTGGGAGAATAGTGGCATGTTTTTTTCATCTCTAACCATCCTATTAACACTAATTTTCTCCAAAAACGCTTTGTTATTCCTTTGAAAAACCATTATCTTCTTTCTTTTCCAGGGGGACGTTGTCATTTCAGCTTGGTTACTTTTGATGCAATTTAATCTGATTTTGCTTGAAACCAGCTATTCTTACATCTGTTTGATCATTCAGCAACTAATAGGCATTTTCCACAACTGCTGATATGAGAAAGACAAGAAAAAGTACAGCTCACCTTATATACCCTGATTCATCCGAGCTGGACATGAGTCATGTATCTTGAATTTGGAAAATGTGTATGTCTCCAGACTTTTCCCCTCTCTTTACGGGAGAGAGGCTGGAGACTCAGGCACCAGTAGGATAAGCCTGTACACAAAGCTGCTCATGGTAGTGCCCAGATGGAACTGGTTGCACAGCACATGCCCTCCACACAACTTCCAAGGAAAAAAACAGACTCTTAACTCTCAGTAAGCCAACTGTTCTATTAAGATACATGAAACACCTTAAATTGTGAAATTCAAGTCATGGTTTTCTTTGAATAGAAGTCAAAATCTTCGGGCTTCCCTGGTGGTGCAGTGGTTGAGAATCTGCCTGCCAATGCAGGGGACACGGGTTCGAGCCCTGGTCTGGGAAGATCCCACATGCCGCGGAGCAACTGGGCCCGTGAGCCACAATTACTGAGCCTGCGCGTCTGGAGCCTGTGCTCCGCAACAAGAGAGGCCGCGACAGTGAGAGGCCCGTGCACCGCGATGAAGAGCGGCCCCCGCTTGCCACAACTAGAGAAAGCCCTCGCACAGAAACGAAGACCCAACACAGCCATAAATAAATAAATAAATAAATTTAAAATTGATGTGGTGATTTCCTTTAAAAAAAGAAAAAAGAAAAAAGAAGTCAAAATCTTTTTATCCAGAGAGAAAATGAAAACCTTTCAAGAAATATCTAGGTAATCTGTGTCCTTCCCGCCACTGAACCCCGAGATGTTAATCAGACTTGCGGTTCCAGCATCAGGACTATTTGGTCTGTGGTGAGGTCACGTTGGACAGACTCCCTTGAAGAGATAAGCTATCTGGAATGAGAAGACAACTTGCTGGAAATGGCCAAATAAATAAAAGTAGATTGTAGCCTATCTGCCAGGAACCATACTTTTCCTCCAGTCATTTGCAGAAAGAGCTGGAGAAGTAGGTTGTGATGCCATTACAGGTCATTTTCTCTCCTGAGCTGCACCACCCCATGCTCCTTTTTCATTCCAATTGCTGCATTTCTAGAGGATCATATTGTCATTTTTCTCCTCCCTGTCTAACACCAATCACACTTCTGGGCTGTTGTTCTCACCGTTGATGGTGTTAATCTCCATAGGAACCAATGTGACTCAGAGGGTCAATGTGTGCTTGGCAAGTCTTGTTACAACCATTGCCAGCATGTTACCAGCAATGGCAGCATAATCCACGGTGATCACATTTTTGTTTTGTGAATTTGCAGGAGAGTCATGCAGCTTAAAGGTAACAAGCTCAAAGGAAATCTTAGCTTAGCACTTTGGAGTAAAATTTATCACAGTGACCTTCTACACAAGCTGCATTCCAGCATCCCTCATTTCAGAAGTCATGGAGTCCACTACTTGCTAAGGAATGAGGCTTTCTTGGATTTCTCTGTATATCCATTATCCTGGTTTGGGGTCATACATTCTATCCATAGATATTAAGAGTTATTTAATGGGGATAGCAATGGTGATGGAAATAATGGCTCTCCTTTTCATCAAAACAATCTCATTTTTCTACTATTGTTGTTTTCATCTGATAACACAAAATCTGCCCTGTGGTTTCCTACAAGATGACTCCAATGAAAGAAAGCTGTTTGGTCAGTTGAGAGGGGTCTCACAAAGTCCGAGGAGCTAAAGGCAAGTTAGAGACCCCCAACCCCCAACCTGGTGCAGGCATCCAATAGATGTGTCCAGAATCTTTTTGATTAGTACAAAGCAGAGTCTTCCTGTCCTTTCTGGGTGCGCCATCTGCTGGTAGAGTGCTTTAATTATTAGAAAGCCCTTCCTTATATTGAGCCAAATTGGCCCTCTGTAACTTTTACCCACATATTATTCTGCTCTCTGGGGAAACACTAAAACATACTCTTCCCTTTGTACTTCCATTTTTTCTCTACCAGGGTCCTTTAATATCCAGCCCTTCCTGCCTCTGCATTAGGACTCATCACGTGTTTTTCATGCGTCTGTCTCCTCTACCAAGTGACTTTCTGGAGGACAAAAATCATGTTTCCTTCTTTATGAGTGAGTACCTACATTTGATGACACCCATTCAAATACTTCACACTGGCTTTTATTTCTCCCAAGGCTATGCTAGTCCAGGCTAAACATTTCTGATGCCTTCAACTATTCCTCAAGTCAGCAAGCAGATATTGGCTTCTCCTTGCTTCCTCCCTCCAACAGGAGCACTAATGGGGTGAAAGAAGGCAGACTGGATCATATAATGTCGCTGTGACAAAAACTGTACTTTCAAATATCATGCCGTGTGGTGAGGGTAATGAAGTAGTTCAAAACTTCTATAAAGGATGCTCTGGGTCCTTCAAACAGCCTTGATATTCTACAATAAATGCAAATTTTATAACAGTAGACGGTAGACATCACCTCATTCAATCAGTACCAAGGAAGATATGGGGACCCAAGAATCAAACTGAATTGCCCAAGATCACAGAGCTTGTTACTGGCAGAGCTAAGACTGGAAACTGTCTTCTTTTTCTCTAAATTATGTTCTTTACAACACACCACAATAACTCAAAGGGAGTATTATGCCAAGCACTTTGTATGCTCCTGAATAGTTAACTGGTCATTTTAAACATGGAGAGTGCCTTCTTAAATTTTGGGGCCTAAATTTTAGTACTCCCTCTCCTCCTGATAACATTTACATGGAGACTGCTACTTCCTGTAGCATTTAAATATTCCAGCAGGGTTTTAAGGCTTACAGCTACTGTCCCTGGCAATCTTAGTTTTGATCTCAGAAGACAGAGATCATGCCAATATAGAATCTCCAGAATGTGATGGAGTCTTTCTTCTTCATACTTATCATATGCCAGCACTTAGCACAGCACCTGGCAAATGCTAGACATTTAAACAATATTTGCTCACTGATTAATAACTTTGTAATTATTCATTGATGAATTCATGACAAAAGTTCAAACCCAGGTTAAATTCCCCTACCATTTGACCTGTTCCCTATTTCTAGGCCACATGCCCAATTATCAATCGATTTATGTTCAGGGAACTTAAATACTAACGTTTATCCAAACAAAATATAACTTGAAACTTAAATATGCTAAAAAGTATACATACAAGACTATTCCAACTTGCAAATGTCTGGTGTTCTGAAAGATCATATGTCAAGTAGGGATCAGAAGCTGAAACATACATTGTCAAGAAGTAAAAGGAGAGAGAAAGCAGAAAAGAAAAAAATAAAATACTGTTTTCACTAAAAAGTGTCTGGCATAATATTCTCCTTGTGTTTGTGAGGCACATTATAAAGAATATGATATAGAGTAAAAGAAGAACCTGTTTCCATTTCTGGCTCTATCAGTAATCGCACTGTGACCTTGAGTTAAACAGATTCCCAGGGCTAAGAAATAAGACACCACTTATGATATTGTTTACACAGTGAACATCATTCCCACTTGAGAATGCAGGGCATCACCAGGAACCCCAATCCCATTTCCTAAAACAACCACTTGCCAGGTGAGAAGGAAATTTGCTCCCTACTCATTGTGATTGAAAGAAAACTTTCATTAACCCTGAAACCAGCACCTGCTAACATTCCTACCCAGTCACTTTACCAATGTACAACAGATACTTTCTCATTCAATGCAATCAGGAAAATTAAGTATAAAAGTTGGTTCCAACAGAAAACCATACAAAAAATTACTTAAGTATTTTACTTAAACTTCAAACATGCAAGTATACGTTAATGTGTCAAACTCTGTTATATAACCAAGCAGCCACTGCCTGAATTTCCTCATAGTTCTTTTTGTATAAACCATTCCCAAAATGCTTCCTTTACAATTGGTAGTTTTGGTGTCTTTAACATGCAGAACATTAAGACTCTTGAAAAGCAATCTAACTACATAGCCTTCCTGATTATTACAATACTTTTTTTTGGCCACACCACACGGCTTGTGGGATCCTAGTTCCCTGACCAGGGATCAAACCCGGGTCTGAGCAGTGAAAGCACCGAGCCCTAAACACTGGACAGCCAGGGAATTCCCTTGAATCATACTCCATTCTTTACAAAACATATAATTATTTTTCAAAGACACAACTCTCATACTTTATCATAACATATATATTAATATATATATATATATATATATTTAATATAATATATATATAATAATATTGCATAATTAAAAGTACAGTGGACAGAAATGGATTTGGTAAGCATACACCTCAACTCTTGAGATCAAAAGGACTTGGGAAAACTATAGAGTAAACTACTAACCAAAACTATCCAACCAAGCATCCTGTACAAAGGGCATAGAGAGTTCTGATTCATCTGGTAAATCAGTTTTCAAAAGTTCCTACTGTATTTATATCAATGATGCCTTCATAGGCTGCATAGGATAGCATTACTGATTGCTAATCCCTTCTTCCCAACTCGCCATTGACTGTACTTTGATAAGACCACCTGTATTAGTTTCCTAGGGCTGCCATAACAAATTATCACAAACTGGGCTGCTTAAGCCAACAGAAATTTCTTCTCTCACAGCTCTGGAGGCCAGAAGTCCAAAATCAAGGTGTCAACAGGGCCATGCGCTCTCTGAAGGCTCTAGAAAAGGATCCCTCCTTGCCTCTTCCAATTTCTTGGCTCCCAGCAACCCTTGGAGTTCCTTATAGCTTATGGCACCATAACTCCAAGCTCTGCCTCTGTCTTCATATGGCTGTCTTCCCTCCATGTTTATCTGGGTATCTTCAAATGGCCTTCTTATTAGGACATCAGTCAGTGAATTCAGGCTTCATTTTAACTTAACCCAATTAGATCTGCAAAGAACCTATTTTCAAGAAAGTTAATGTTCTTAGGTTCCTGGTGGACATGAATTTTTGGTGGACACTATTCAACCTGTTACACCATTCTTTGACAAGTCCTCTCACCTCTAGGCCTCAAACATGCCATTTTGTCTTCTAGAAATCCCCTTCCCCCATTCTTTTTTTTTTTCTTTTTTAAATTTTTTTATACAGGAGGTTCTTATTAGTTGTTCATTTTATACACATCAGTGTATACATGTCAATCCCAATCTCCCAATTCACCCCACCACCACCACCACCCCCCGCCACTTTCCCCCCTTGGTGTCCATACGTTTGTTCTCTACATTTGTGTCTCAATTTCTGCCCTGCAAACCGGTTCACCTGTACCATTTTTCTAGGTTCCACATATGTGTGTTAATATATGATATTTTTCTCTTTCTGACTTACTTCACTCTGTATGACAGGCTCTAGATCCATCCACGTCACTACAAATGACCCAATTTCATTCCTTTTTATGGCTGAGTAATATTCCATTGTATATATGTGTCACATCTTCTTTATCCATTCATCTGTCGATGCGCATTTTGTTTGCTTCCATGACCTGGCTATTATAAATAGTGCTGCAATGAACATTGGGGTGCATGTATCTTTCTGAATTATGGTTTTCTCTGGGTATATGCCCAGTAGTGGGATTGCTGGGTCATATGGTAATTCTATTTTTAGTTCTTTAAGGAACCTCCATACTGTTCTCCATAGTGGCTGTATCAATTTACATTCCCACCAGCAGTGCAAGAGGGTTCCCTTTTCTCCACACCCTCTCCAGCATTTGTTGTTTGTAGATTTTCTGATGATGCCCATTCTGACTGGTGTGAGGTGATACCTCGTTGTAGTTTTGATTTGCATTTCTCTAATAATTAGTGATGTTGAGCAGCTTTTCATGTGCTTCTTGGCCATCTGTATGTCTTCTTTGGAGAAATGTCTATTTAGGTCTTCCTGCCCATTTTTGGATTGGGTTGTTTGTTTTTTTAATATTGAGCTGCATGAGCTGTTTATATATTTTGGAGATCAATCCTTTGTCCTATGATTCATTGCAAATATTTTCTCCCATTCTGAGGGTTGTCTTTTCGTCTTGTTTATAGTTTCCTTTGCTGTGCAAAAGCTTTTAAGTTTCATTAGGTCCCATTTGTTTATTTTTGTTTTTATTTCCATTACTCTAGGAGGTGCATCAAGAAAGATCTTGCTGTGATTTATGTCAAAGAGTGTTCTTCCGATGTTTTCCTCTAAGAGTTTTATACTGTCCGGTCTTACATTTAGATCTCGAATCCATTTTGAGTTTATTTTTGTGTATGGTGTTAGGGAGTGTTCTAATTTCATTCTTTTACATGTAGCTGTCCAGTTTTCCCAACACCACTTATTGAAGAGACTGTCTTTTCTCCATTGTATATCCTTGCCTCCTTTGTCATAAATTAGTTGACCATAGGTGCATGGGTTTATCTCTGGGCTTTCTATCCTGTACCATTGATCTATATTTCTGTTTTTGTGCCAGTACCATATTGTCTTGATTACTGTAGCTTTGTAGTATAGTCTGAAGTCAGGGAGTCTGATTCCTCCAGCTCCGTTTTTTTCCCTCAAGACTGCTTTGGCTATTCAGGGTCTTTTGTGTATCCATACAAATTTTAAGATTTTTTGTTCTAGTTCTGTAAAAAATGCCACCAGTAATTTGACAGAGATTGCATTAAATCTGTAGATTGCTTTGGGTAGTATAGTCATTTTCACAATATTGATTCTTCCAATCCAAGAACATAGTATATCTCGCTACCTGCTGGTATCATCTTTAATTTCTTCATCAGTGTCTTATAGTTTTCTGCATACAGGTCTTTTGTCTCCCTAGGTAGGTTTATTCCTAGGTATTTTATTCTTTTTATTGCAGTGGTAAATGGGAGTGTTTCCTTAATTTCTCTTTCAGATTTTTCATCATTAGTGTATAGGAATGCAAGAGATTTCTGTGCATTAATTTTGTATCCGGCAACTTTACCAAATTCATTGATTAGCTCTAGTAGTTTTCTGGTGGCATCTTTAGGATTCTCTATGTATAGTATCATGTCATCTGCAAACAGTGACAGTTTTATTTCTTCTTTACAATTTGGATTCCTTTTATTTCTTTTTCTTCTCTGATTGCCGTGGCTAGGACTTCCAAAACTATGTTGAATAACAGTCGTGAGAGTGGACATCCTTGTCTTGTTCCTGATCTTAGAGGAAATGGTTTCAGTTTTTCACCATTGAGAATGATGTTTGCTGTGGGTTTGTCATATATGGCCTTTATTATGTTGAGCTATGTTCCCTCTTTGCCCGCTTTCTGGAGAGTTTTTATCATAAATGGGTGTTGAATTTTGTCAAAAGCTTTTTCTGCATCTATTGTGATGATCATATGGTTTTTATTCTTCAGTTTGTTAATATGGTGTACCACATTGATTGATTTGCGTATATTGAAGAATCCTTGCATCCCTGGGATAAATCCCACTTGATCATGGTGTATGATCCTTTTAATGTGTTGTTGGATTCTGTTTGCTAGTATTCTGTTGAGGATTTTTGCATCTATATTCATCAGTGATACTGGTCTGTAATTTTCTTTCTTTGTGGTACCTTTGTCTGGTTTTGGTATCAGGGTGATGGTGGCCTCATAGAATGAGTTTAGGAGTGTTCCTTCCTCTGCAATTTTTTGGAATAGTTTCAGAAGGATAGGTGTTAATTCTCTCAATGTTCAATAGAATTTGCCCGTGAAGCCATCTGATCCTGGACTTTTGTTGGAAGTTTTAAAATCACAGTTTCAATTTCATTACTTGTGATTGGTCTGTTCATGTTTTCTATTTCTTCCTGGTTCAGTCTTGGAAGGTTATACCTCTCCAAGAATTTGTCCATTTCTTCCAGGTTGTCCATTTTATTGGCATAGAGTTGCTTGTAGTAGTCTCTTAGGATGCTTTGTATTTCTGCAGTGTCTGTTCTAACTTTTCCTTTTTCATTTCCAATTGTATTGATTTGAGTCCTCTCCCTCTTTTTCTTGATGAGTCTGGCTAATGGCTTATCAATTTTGTTTATCTTCTCAAAGAACCAGCTTTTAGTTTTACTGTTCTTTGCTATTGTTTTCTTTGTTTCTATTTCATTTATTTCTGCTCTGATCTTTATGATTTCTTTCCTTCTGCTAACTTTGGGTTTTGTTTGTTCTTCTTTCTCTAGTTCCTTTAGGTGTAAGGTTAGATTGTTTATTTGAGATTTTTCTTGTTTCTTGAGGTAAGCTTGTAGAGCTATAAACTTCCCTCTTAGAACTGCTTTTGCTGCATCCCATAGGTTTTGGATTGTCATGTTTTCATTGTCAGTTGTCTCTAGGTATTTTTTTATTTCCTCTTTGATTTCTTCAGTGATCTCTTGGTTATTTAGTAACGTATTGTTTAGCCTCCATGTGTTGTGTTTTTTACGTTTTTTTCCCTGTAATTCATTTTTAATCTCATAGCAATGTGGTCAGAAAAGATGCTTGATATGATTTCAATTTTCTTAAATTTACTGAGGCTTGATCTGTGACCCAAGATGTGATCTATCCTGGAGAATGTTCTGTGCGCACTTCAGAAGAAAGTTTAATCTGCTGTTTTTGGATGGAATGTCCTATAAATATAAATTAAATCTATCTGGTCTATTGTGTCATTTAAAGCTTGTTTTTCCTTAATAATTTTCTGTTTGGATGATCCGTCCATTGGTGTAAGTGAGGTGTTAAAGTCCACCACTATTACTGTGTTACTGTCGATTTCTTCTTTTATAGCTGTTAGCAGTTGCCTTATGTATTGAGGTGCTCCTATGTTGGGTGCGTATATATTTATAATTGTTATATCTTCTTCTTGGATTGATCCCTTGATCATTATGTAGTGTTCTTCCTTGTGTCTTGTAACATTCTTTCTTTTAAAGTGTATTTTATCTGATATGAGTATTACTACTCCATCTTTCTTTTGATTTCCATTTGCATGGAATATCTTTTTCCATTCCCTCACTTTCAGTCTGTCTGTGTCCCTAGGTATGAAGTGGGTCTCTTGTAGGCAGCATATATATGATTCTTGTTTTTGTATCCATTCAGCCAGTCTGTGTCTTTTGGCTGGAGCATTTAATCCATTCACGTTTAAGGTAATTATCGATATGTATGTTCCTATCACCATTTTCTTAATTGTTTTGGGTTTGTTTTTGTAGGTCCTTTTCTTCTCTTGTGTTTCCCACTTAGAGAAGTTCCTTTAGCATTTGTTGTAGAGCTGGTTTGGTGGTGCTGAATTCTCTCAGCTTTTGCTTGTCTGTAAAGCTTTTGATTTCTCCATCGAATCTGAATGAGATCCTTGCCGGGTAGAGTAATCTTGGTTGTAGGTTCTTCCCTTTCATCACTTTAAGTATATCATGCCACTCCCTTCTGGCTTGTAGAGTTTCTGCTGAGAAATCAGCTGTTAACCTTATGGGAGTTCCTTTGTATGTTATTTGTCGTTTTTCCCTTGCTGCTTTCAATAATTTTTCTTTGTCTTTAATTTTTGCCAATTTCATTATTGTGTCTTGGTGTGGTTCTCCTTGGGTTTATCCTGTATGGGACTCTCTGTGCTTCCTGGACTTGGGTGGCTATTTCCTTTCCCATGTTAGGGAAGTTTTCGACTATAATCTCTTCAAATATTTTCTCAGGTCCTTTCTCTCTCTCTTCTCCTTCTGGGACCCTTATAATGCAAATGTTGTTGCATTTAATGTTGTCCCAGAGGTCTCTTAGGCTGTCTTCATTTCTTTTCATTCTTTTTTCTTTAGTCTGTTCCACAGCAGTGAATTCCACCATTCTGTCTTCCAGATCACTTATCCGTTCTTCTGCCTCAGTTATTCTGCTATGGATTCCTTCTAGTGTATTTTTCATTTCAATTATTGTACTGTTCATCTCTGTTTGTTTGTTCTTTAATTCTTCTAGATCCTTGTTAAACATTTCTTGCATTTTCTAGATCTTTGCCTCCATTCTTTTTCCGAGGTCCTGGATCATCTTCACTATCATTTTTCTGAATTCTTTTTCTGGAAGGTTGCCGATCACCACTTCATTTAGTTGTTTTTCTGGGGTTTTATCTTGTTCCTTCATCTGGTACATAGCCCTCTGCCTTTTCATCTTGTCTGTCTTTCTGTGAATGTGGTTTTTGTTCCACAGGCTGCAGGATTGTAGTTCTTCTTGCTTCTGCTGTCTGCCCTCTGGTGGATCTTCCCCCATTCTTTAACATGTTAAATTCTCACATCCTTCAGTACGCAGCTCAGATGTCACCTCCTCCTCACTGCATTCCCCAGCTGGGTTAGGCGCCCTTCCTGACCACTCTATCAGAGACCAGTCACTGCCTCCTAATACCACTCAGTTCACTATACTGGCACCACCTGTTTCCCTTCTGTCTCCACCGCCATAGCCACTTATTCTGAAACTACTGACTGTGCCTGCACTATGCTAGGGTCTGGGGAAAAAATAAGGGCTAAGAAGTCCCTATTTTTTTTTTTTTAATGATATTCTTGTCTGCTTACATTCTTTTTATTTATGTATGTATGTATGTATGTATGTATGGCTGTGCTGGGTCTTCGTTTCTGTGCGAGGGCTTTCTCTAGTTGTGGCAAGTGGGGGCCACTCTTCATCGCGGTGTGGGGGCCACTCTTCATCGCGGTGCGCGGGCCTTTCACTATCGCGGCCTCTCGTTGCTGAGCACAGGCTCAGTAATTGTGGCTCATGGGCCGAGTTGCTCCGCGGCATGTGGGATCTTCCCAGACCAGGGCTCGAACCCGCGTCCCCTGCATTGGCAGGCAGATTCTCAACCACTGCGCCACCAGGGAAGCCCGAAGTCCCTACTTTTTGAAGGGTAGAATGTTTCAAGTCTTTCAAGGCAAGGAGCATACATTTGATTTTGAATATCCAGAGCCCAGCACACTATCAGCTGCTCTCAATGATCCATCTGTTGAATGAATTAATGAGTAAAAACTTCAGAGGGCAAAGCAAATACTAATGCATAGGATGGGACAGTTGGAGGATATAAATTTTCATCTGGAATAAAAATTTTCAGGTAACTCAAGATACAATAAGGAAATGTACTCCCTCCTTTTTCTGTAAGCATTCCAGCAAAAATCCATTCATAGGAGGTTGTTCTACATGGTTTCTAAGGTACCTTCCAACTCTAAGATCTCTTTTATTCTCCAATAGATTAAATGATGGAAAGATGATTTATTTCTTAATTTTTTCTCTTTTCCTAATGGGATTCAGAAAACCTTAAGTGCTTACGATGTACTAGACATGACATTAAGCACTTTAACTCTATTAAGCATTAATTAAATCTTCACAACAATTCATACAAAGCAAATAAAATAATAGAAGAGAACATTAGCTTATTCACCAAAGATCTGCTTCTCTTTTTCCTGTACATATAGCTAGATTACATTTCCCAGTGTCCCTGTGGTTAGGAGTGACCATATATGACTGAGTTGTAGCCAGTGGACTATAAATGGAAATGATGTGTGACACTTCCAGGCCTGATGCATTAAGATCTCCCAGGTTTGCTCCTACATTCTCCTTTCCCCTTCTAGCACGCTAGAATGGAGGTACTTCTAACACATGCATTCTCAATGGGAGCAATATTGCTCCCAAAAAGTGGAAATATTTGCTTGAGGGAGCAAAAAAAGTCGTAGATATTACAACAGCTGGTGGCTCTTCAAAGCTCAACCTGCTTGATAAAATCTTATTTCTTAATTTTAATTTCTCTCATTAGAGAGAATTTAAATTTGATTAAGTTACTTAATTTTAATTAATTGGGTTTAATTAATTTAAGTTTTCTCCTTAAGGGGGAGAAAATGGAAAAACATTTGAGAAACATTTGCTCTAAAGTAACCTTGGAACCTGCATACTGGAGATGGTAGAACTTCTGTCAGCCTGGGTCTCTGAATGACTAACTGAAGGAGAGGCTCCTTGGTCACTACCAAGTACCATTAGTGAATAAAAATCAAATTTCTATTGTATTTGAACCATTATAAATTTGGGAGTCTGACACAGCAGTTAGTTCATCCTAAATATTATAAATACTATCTTACCCATTTTACACATGAGCAAAACTGAGCTCAAAGAGCAAAAGCTTAAGGTCAGGACTACTGGTAAATATTAGAGCATAGATTTGAAACTTGTCTAATTCCAAAGTCTGAGCTATTGATCCCTACACTCTGTTGCTTCCCCAGCTGTTAAAACTATATATTTCCACTGAATGAGGTGATTTCCAGTCTGACCTACTGGAGAATACTGAATGCAACTTCTAGTTTGAGGATTAAAGTTATACTGTTTTTAGTTATACTTAGTTTGGTTTTTATGCATCCAAAGTTGATAAACACTTTCAGAAATCATAAGTTTAATTCAGGGTGACAAAGTTGTACTGCAGCAAGTTCCTTGAAATCAAATGTGCATAGTCATGAGATATGAAAAGTAGCATGGAAATAAATTAATACCTCTTTTGACAGACACAAAAACAAGTTGCATCAGTTCTGGGTGAAACCCATAAAAAATTCAAGTACAGATGAGCAATTGTCAAAGGGCTGTAGAATTTGGTTTCACATGCACTAGAAAAAAATCAGAGTTTTCCCAACTGAAAATGCAAAGTCAGGATGAAGATTTCATGAGAAATCTTATCAGAAATTATTTCAGAGATTTTGCTTTTCTAAGCATCTTAAAATGTAAGATCATATTTCATACAATGATGGGCTTTGTCCTAAATTTGTGACTCTATGGTTTTCCCATAGAAATTGCATATGATGTGTCCATGTGGAAACTATTTAATTTGCATTGTCTGCAAAAAAGTATTATCAATTCATATAGAGGGCTTAAGGAGACTTTCATTACCTGTGTAAGTTCACGCATTTTTAATGTAGTGTAAGTCTTAGAATTGCTGAATTTTAAAAAAGACAGTAATAAAAAAATGTTGGCTAACAAAGCCTACTGTGGTGATAGATGGGAACAGCATTGCTCAAAGCTTTTAAATTCTCTATATGAGCTTTATTGTGTGCCCATTTCTGATGGTCTTTAGATACACAATTGAACAGTGCTCTTCAGAGAATTTTCCTCTTTTTTGCTTCATTTTATTCCACTGCTTCTTAAATAAGTTAAATTACTGCTCTGAGACTTACATGCATCACATTCCAACCTGAAATGCAGTAAATGTGAAAAAATGGAACTATTGAATAGTAGATGAAGATTATAGGTTCTTTTAGGTGAAGGTTGGGAAAGGAATTGTCTTGTATTCTTGTATATTTAAAAGGGTGCTACAGCTTTGGAACACATTTCCAGATGCAAAATTAACATCATAGAGAAACACCAGGTTCACACTTTTTATATTTAATGCCAACTCTTCTGTATGCTCTGAGTAGCCCTACCTTTTAGCATTTAAGAGATAAAGCTCTGCATTAAATTTTCCAATTATTACCTGTCTGGTACAGTTGCAACAGGACCATATCAAGTATTTGAGTTTTACTAGGGAAACGTAATTACAGTTTGAAAAATAGTAGAAAATGCATTCCTATCACATCCTTAGTGGCAGTTGATATGCTAAAAAGAAAAACGCTTAGGGCCTAATTCATAAGAGCTTTATGCTTCATTTACATTTTTCTGTGCAGTTTACTTGGAAAAGAGCATAATGCATGTTTTTCAAGTAAAATATGCTATTTCTGGGATTCATTCAACTTGCTTTTCATTGTCCTCATTGAGGGCCAACTGTTCTTTTCTACAATCCTAAAGGGCACCAGTAAATGGAGTGGGTGGAGAGCCCTCAATATTAACTAGAAGAAATGCCTAAAACTGTTGTACAGATTATTTAGAAAATTTACAGCAGTCTCCAGCAGTCAAATCTTGGAAAGCCTATTGTGCTTTTACTATGCAGACTGTTTTCCAAGCCCTTTGTATAGGATATTGGACAAATTACATGACAATACAGATATTTTTGAGGGCTGCTTAGAATTCACAAAAAGACTCTGACCATTTCCTAGCTAATCTAGGTTCTTTTACTTACTTCAGTGTTTCTCAAAACATGGCCTCTAGGTTAGCAAGTATGAGAATCAGCTGAGACTCTTGTTAAAAATATGATTTCTTAGCGATTCTAAATTTTTGAGGGTGGAGGCTTGGAATTTGAATTTTACAAGTTATTCCGGTGATTCTTACACAAATCTCATGATAAGCACCAGATTTAAAACCCCATCACTGTGTTTTGGACTAAGACAATCACAACAGAGTTTTCTTTTAGGTAGGGCCACACACTCTCATTTAGTGATCAATGATTTGTTAAACCAAATTTATCAGCTGGTGTAAGATCAACAAACATGCAGGAGGCCAAAATCACATTTGCAAGAGACAACGATTTGGTACCAAGCACAAAGTCATAACCCATGAGGGTCTAATATATGACCCTCAGTCTTTCTTGCTTCTATGTTTTCTAGGCTCTCCAAAACTGCACAAAGAAAAGACCAGGCAAAAGGCATTTATTACATTGTTCACTGATGCACTAGAAAATGAATATTGCAGACAATCAACCAGTTATTTATTCTACACACTATCAAAACAGCCAGGCCAATTTTCTTTCCCCACTGAATTCACTGAACTTACTGGGTGGTTTCGGCATCATGTTGAAACCACCATAGCCTGATAGCAGAGAAACTTTGGGACCCAACACAGTTGTTCTAAAAAGGAGTTGTCTCTGCCATTTTAGAGTAACAATTTTAACATATTTAGTGGAAAAAAGCCACAGACCTTGACAGATTTAGCTAAGTCTACTCCAAGTTAAAGCTGCGCACTTGACACTTCCTCATTGATTGATAAAAGAAAAACCTTACGTAGTAGGAATTCCTAAGTGTCACCCACATCTGATTTTCCTCTCTTTCCTGGCACGTAGGAAGATGCTACTTCCATGCCCAAGTAAGCAGGAATGATATGTGTCACTTCCTGGACAAAACATTTAATTGTATGAACCTCCCAGCACAGTCCCTCCTTGCTGCAATGACCAAGCAGGTACATGTTCCCAAAGGTACAGTCACAGGATAGTGAGCATTCATCATCCTGGACCACTGAGTTACCCCAGAGAGTCACCTGGATTTGCAGTCATCTTTGTAAGCAAGAAGCAAACCTTTCTTCTGGTAAGCCACTGGGATATGGGGGTTGTTTGTTACCACAGCATAACTTATCCTACCTTGGTTAACATAACACAGTGTGGTATATTAAGGTTAATATAGCTACATATTAGCCTTAGCAAAAAGAACACTCTAGACTGATACTTGGCAGAAAAGTCATGATGACCAAATAGCTCCTTCTCAAAGAACATTTCATCTTCATGTTGATTGGAATAGTATCAGTCTCTGGGTGGCAATGAAATACTTTGAAACATTTTCTGGCTCTGAGAAGGCTTTTGGGATTCAACTCAGAAGAGATTATTTTGAGGATCAAATGAGATAATGTATGCCAAAGTGTTCTGTTTACTGCACAGAGCCATACAAAGAGGAGTCAGCTTGACAAAGAGCCCATTTAGATTGTTCTGAAGTTCACACACTCTAAAGTGAGTACTCCATCATTCTGCTTTCCATTGGAGGTTTTTTGTTTTGATATTTAAAAGAGAAAAAAATTTGCTGGATAAAAGGGGATCCACATGTTATGAAATCAGAGTTACATTTCCTGTCTTGCCACTATTATCTACATTTATAGTCATGCCTTTTTTTCAAGATAAGTCTATTAAGCACTTGCTGGGAGCACAATGGGAAATGCTGTGAGAGGTAGAAAAGCAGAGGAAGTATCCTTTACAGGCCTCCAATTTCATTGTTAATTGCAATACAATTAACAGCTTCTAATCTCCCTCATGTTTCCACCCAAAAATACTTTAAGTAAAAGTGCTATCATTTCTGTTAAGTGCTATCTTTAGAAAAAGGTCTCATAACAATGGGGTTTGGTCAGTATCTTTAAAATCCAATTTTTATCCATGTAAATTTTTTTGAATGATGTTGTTTTTCTTTTGAAAAGTGGTAGGGATTAATTAAGCATAGATATCTGGGTAAGAAAAGGTTAATAGAAATATTAAAATCCTTAACTCACTACTAAAGCTCTAAAAAAAGAAAGAAAAGACCTTTTTAGGCTATTATTCTAAGAGAGAGAGAACATTATACTGTTCTCCTCTGTGTCAATTTGCCCAAAAGGGATGCTGTTTCCTGAGCTCAATAAAGGCCCTGTTTCTTCTTAGCCCTTTCAGTCTATTAATTACTGTGGTGGGTGCTTTGAGACATCGCAGCAATCATTTGTAAGATGATAGGAGCTCTCCTCATTCTGAGATGTGGGTTTTAGCCATCTAAAATTACCCAAATGAAACAGATATTGCAAATGTGAGTCTTTATTAGAATGTCTTCTTCTCATTACCCAGCAGAAAGCTGTGTTCCTCACACTCCAGCCACACAGAGAAGGGCTGCCTTAAAAAGCTTGGGCTGAGCCTGTTGCCTCTGTCTCTTTCCATATGACCTCTGGGTATCCAAAGACATCTGGTTTGCCTCACTGACACAATACAAAAAGCCGGACCGGAAGAAGCCAACCAAGACCCAAGAACAGCATTGCCAGGTCCACTCAGTACCCAGCCCCAGCTCCTACACGTTACTCAAAGTAAATTTGCAACCTTTGCAACCAGGAGGTTAGTGACACACAAAGCTGTTTAATGAAGAACTGGGGGAAATTGACCCTTTAGCGTACTGTTAGCACTATATGACTGGTGTTCGTGTAGTGGAACTTTCTTCTGTCTGTGGTGAGTAGATGTCCTTATAATACAAAAAAAAAGGGAAAAGAAAAAAAAAAGCTAACTGGAGACAGATCCTGATAAACAATCCATACTATTTCCCTTCCTCCTATCTCTATTCCCCTGGCATGTATGCTTCATATTCCAGAATTAATTCACTCAATAAATACCGAATGCTTTCTGTGTGCCAGACATTATTCTGGTTACTGAGGAAACAGCAATGGAAAAGACAAAGTCCCAGTTCCCATTGCACTAATATTGTAATTGGAGACAGACAATTGTAAAAACAGATACATAATATAATGTTGGGGATACACATGCTTAGAAGAAAATAAAGCAGGATAAAGGGAAAGAGAATAAAAGTGGCTCCAATTATCAATAGGATAATCAGGAAAAGCCTCACTAAAGAGATGATCTGAAAGATGACGTGAGGGAATGAGCCATGGGAAAACCTGGGACAAGAGTTCCAGGCAGCAGGAAGAGCAGGTATAAGGACCTGACTGTGGGAGCAAGCTTGGTGTGTTTGAGCGATAGCACAGGTATGAAGGCTGCTGGAGAAGAAGGATGAGGAGAGTTACAGGAGATGAAGCCAGAGAGGCCTTTCCACATTGGCTTATAGGCCACTAGGAGGACTTTGAATTTTGCTCTACATGTGATGGGAAACTACTGGAAGGTTTGAGCAGGTGAATATATGATCTGAATTTTTTAAAGATCATTCTGGCTGCTATTTGGGAATAGTCTGATTGGGCAAAGCTAAGGAGTCTAACTGGGAAAGAGGAAAGAAATCAGAGTTCTGTTATGCACAGCATATGGGATCACATATCTTGCACACCTTCTCCAATTCCCATCATTGCCTGTTTCTTTCTTTCTATAGGTTGGTACCCACCTGTGCCAGTTTGCCTCTCCACTTTAGAACTTAGAGAAACTGAGGAGGTGTGTTTGTCTAGGTCCTTCACGAATTATACTCCAAGCCTGGATTAAACATGTAAAGATTTTATTAGGGGTAATGCCTATGTGAAAGGAGATAGAGAGGGAGCTAGAGCTGGTGGGGAGAGCTGTCAGACAACAATGCAAGTCTGACACTGAGTGAAGGAGAGAGAAGAGAGAGTTGAGTGAAAGGCTCCTAGGTAGCCATGCAGTCCACCAGAAGTTCAACAAAGCCATCAGTTCTTAAGCCAGAAGTGGCCAGCAAAGGAGTCCTGTGTCTACCAGGAAGGGATCTGTATTAGTATCCCTGCCAAACTCAGTCATTGGCGGGGAGCAGTCTACAGGAAGCGCTGACTCACTGCAAAGGTAGAATAGATTCCAAAGCTCAGCAGTTGGGGCCCTCAGTCAAGAACATTCCCTTTAGTAGGACTTCTGCCAGCACACTCTAAGGCTGCCACAAAAGGTTAATGGAGAAAATGAAGGGTCAAGGGAGAACTTATTTTTTAGGATGGCAGATGACCCAGTAGAGAAGATCATAACCAAGAAAAAGAAGAGAAGGGCAAATGGCAGAAGCAAATCCTTGAAAAGAGGGAAGAAAGGCAGGATCAGCTACATGAGTGGGAGTATGACCTGAGCTGGGCCTGTGCCACAGGAAGGGAAACAGAGTCTACAGCAGAGATTCAGTGGGTTGGTAAGAGAGAATGACGATGTCCTTTCCTGATCCCTCATACTTTCTTGGGGAAGTAGGGAGCAAGGCCATCAGCTAAGAGTGAGGAGTAGGGAGGGAGTAATGAAAGTATGAGGATAAAAGAAACGTAAAGTACCCATCAGGAGCTGTGGAGAGTGACTCAGCTAGGGGAATGTGGTAGAACTGTGTGGTTCACTGCCTGTACATGAATAAGAAAACACAAAAGGGTTTACTGCAGTGTAAAAAAAAGTGTTACCAAACAACAAAATAATTGTAAACTTATGAGTTACAGTTAGTGAACCACAGAACCACTGTAGCAAGAGATTTCCAACTAATCTGCATAGGCTCTGCAGCAGGACTGCTCAGGCTTGATTTTCCACAAACATGTCATATATGTCTACCCACAGTTTCATGTACCTCACAGATCATGACATAAGCACATTCACCTGGCTGGTACAGCAGTGGCAGGTAGGGGCAGCTGCATCAAAGATTTCTCTCACCTCCACTATTGAGCTGTACCCCATAGGCCTACAAGACCTGTACTTGCCCAGCTTCAAGACCAAAGAAATATCCCGGAGTCAGCAACAGAGACATCAATGGTTTAATGAATAGGGGGAACTTACATGTCTGAAGCAAGGTCCTGGAGTGACACCCCACAGCGTGTGGCAGACAGCAGGCAGGACCTGGCAGCAGTCTTCACTCCCAGGGGCAAGGGGAGGTTACCGGTTATGGGGGGAATTTTGTCAGGTTGGCTCGATGGTTACCAGGGATACCAGCTGAGGGGCACGCCCCTCACTGCTCCCTGGATAAGAACAATCACTAGCTGAGGCCTGGGGCAAGTATGTAGGAAGGTCAATCATGTGAGTAGGGTACGGGGGAGGCAGGCACTGGTCATGTAGGGGATGTACAGAGAGCAAGAGAACAGCCACCTTGAGTGCCCTGACCATACAATCACTTGATCCAAGGGAGTGAGCTGCCCCCATTCACTCACATCCAAACTCACTTTGATATATCAGCAGGTACCTTCATGATGCCCTTGAAAGGCGATATTACCCACATGTGTCTAGAAAGGATTGGGTAAAAAGTAAAATGTCATTGCTGGTCATTGTTCAGATTTAAAGTGAGAATTCGGTGCACAGAAATGTAGGTAAGGAGGTTTGACTCAAGCATCAGTACTTTTCTTTAATCCTCCAGTAGATCCTAATGTATAGCCAGGATCAAGAACCAGTGTGCTAAAAGAGTGAAGGAAAGAAAACAATTCACTCCAAGTAGAGTAGTGAATCATATTTTTTTGTGATACACTTGAGTTGGGTCCTAAAGTAGGATTTCAGCATGGAAAATGGAGTAAAAGGGGGTTCTAAGGCTGAAGGGAAAACATGAAGATAAAAAAAAAAAAAAAACACTCCAAGAGAGGAACATGAATGGTAAGCTTAGCAAATGCTGAGTGTTCCTTGAGGTTATTATGCCAAGCACAAGAAGGAATTTGCAGCAACATGGATGGACTTAGTATTAACATACTAAGTGAGGTAAGTCAGACAGAGAAAGACAAATATCATATGATATCACTTTTATGTGGAATCTAAACAAATGATACAAATGAACTTATTTACAAAACAGAAACAGACTCACAGACTTCAAAGACAAACTTATGGTTACCAAAGGGGAAATGTGGGGGGCAGGGATAAATTAGGAGTTTGGGATTAACATATACATACTACTATATATAAAATAATCAACAAGGACCTGCCATATAGCATAGGGAACTCTACTCAATATTCTGTAATAACCTATATGGAAAAAGAATCTGAAAAAGAATGGATTTATGTATATGTATAACTGAATTACTTTGTTATACACCTAAAACAAACACAACATTGTAAAGCAACTATACTCCAATATAAAATAAAAATTAAATTAAAAAAAGGAATATAATGATAGGTAAGTTCAGAGAGACGTCAGATTACCAGTGAGAGTTTCAACCTATTCCAGGCAACAGGGAGCCATTGCCAAGTATTTGAGGATAAGAATGACAAGGTGATAAGGCCAAGTGATCTTTCGTAAAGTCACAAAATTAAACACCAACTAGAATTCTGATCCTATAAAATCATGGGAAGTCTTGTCTAGATAATCTTTCATTTAATAAAAACACATCCTGTCTGACTGTCCCTATAATTCAGCATGTGAAGAGATTTTTTATTAGCTCTTCACTTTGAATCATTTTCCTAAATACTCCTAATTGAATTGAATTGGAGAAACACATTGGGAGTAAATGGGGTCAATAATCTTGTAGGCAAAGTGTCTGTAGGTGCAACAGACTTTATTAACTACTGTTAAAATGTGCGCTTCTAGCCTATCAATACGGACTCTCTTTAGGTCATCAAGGAAAAAACATGAAATAATCAATTTTAAAATATACATATTTCTGTGTCTTCATATGCTTTACAGCTCCAATGAAGAGTAAACATGCTTCAGGTAATACCAACCTTGGAAAATCTACAATTTATATACATACTTCTAGAATGATTTTCAGTGTTTGCATAGAATTTATGTTCTTGTTTATAATTTTTCTTCAATTAATATTAAAGTCAGTTTGTATTTTTCTTGAATATATATCATAAATGGTACAGAGAATGTAGACTGGCAACACCCCTATGGCAAATGAAGGGCAATCTTTTTTTTTTTTTCCATACAAATAACCCAAAGAAAGTTTAGTATTAGTTGTTTTGTTTGTTTTTTTAATTTTTTAATTTAATTTTATTTATTTTTTTATACAGCAGGTTCTTATTAGTCATCGATTTTATACACATCAGTGTATATATGTCAATCCCAATTGCCCAATTCATCACACCACAATCCCCACCCCCCCGCGGCTTTCCCCCCTTGCTATTCCCACTTCCCCAGTGAATCCACAAAGTGATATTTCACAGGTGGATAAAATAGGAGCTGATCATATGTGATGGATCACAAGGACTGTGTTCTATCTTCATCTTCCAGAATAAGAAGAAAAAGAAAGGGTTCAGATTTCTTTGCAAAAGATGTGGATTTAAGAGAAGCAACAGAATTTTTTTAACAGTTTTAACATGCAGTACTGAGTATAGAAGGCACTTTACATCTCCACATCAGAGCTCTGGGTAGAATAAAAAAGAGTTTCACTCTGAGCTCAGTTATTCATGGATATTATGAAAACAGGAGCTCAACTAATGAAGCCTACCTATTGTTAGTATCCTACTTTCATGATATATCTAAAAGCATTTTTACTGTTTTTAACACTATTCATCAACCAGGAACACATGAAAAGTAGTATTGCTGCAAAGGCCTGTCTTGGAAATGGACTTGCTATCTGGAAGCGAATGGAAACACACTCAGAAGAGACACTGACAGCTCAGGATTTGGTGGGACGCAATAACGCCTGAAGGAAGAAAATCAGCTCCAGCTTTCGTGCTTTATTTTTGTCAAACAGGTTTCTGGCTGATGCTCCCGGCCACTGACAGACCTCTCCTTCCTGTGCTTCCCACCTTTATCCCCAAGTATGTTCTGCCTCCTTCCCCTGGCTCTGAATCTGGCCTGCCTAGCTGAGACCAGGGCCACTGGACAGGGAATGGAACTAATTCTACCTCAACGTGTACCCAGAATAGCACTGGCATCTCCAAATGGGACAAAGCATTAGAATTCCCAGAGAAAGAAGGCTAAGGAGGGCAGACCTGTGCAAGCAACTCTGAGAAAACCATTTCTTTCTCTTTCCTTAACCTTTACACAACAGAGCCATTTATTCTGCAATATCTGGAGCTATGTCTTGTATCTTCTGTTGCTTGCGTTTCTCAAAAGGTGAATTTAGGCCTTCGTCTCCGGTTCCTTTCTACTCTCCTCTCCCAGATAAGATGAAGATCAAGATCTTTCTTTCTTTCTCTCTTTTTTTTCTTTTTTAAACACAGAAAGATGAACCCAACAGGGCTTAGAGGTCCATTAAAATCCCCAGTAGCCCATTGAGTCTGTAACATACTAAGCAACTTTGATTTATGTATGGCCCAAGATGTTGCATTGGGAAAACAATGTGTGTTTTCAAAATAAACACATTTACAAAAATATATACTGGCCGATATATGTTAATCATTTTTATTGAGGTCTGTAAGCAACACACATGCCAAAAGAGACAATTTGAAAAGACCAACCAATTGGGAAGAGGTGCTTTGCAATTCTGGTATGGATGCAGGATTTAGCAACCAAACATTGTAATTTACGCTTTATCACCAGTCCCTTGATTAGAATCTTTTCATATTCAGATAAACAAATGTTTCATCTCATACGAATCTTATTTTTATTAATTTGAAACCATGTTTCAAAATCTTTGAATCCTGTAAATTTATCTTAGAAATTATCAGCCCTTTCATTAACCCTGAGCAAACTATTTTTTATATATATTAGGCCATATGAGATGGCCCATTAGTTGTTCTGGGTCCTTTGGAACAAAAGAGGGTGGAAAGATGGGGACCCTGGGAGGGCATGCATTAAGTGCATTGGAACATCAACTCACAGCACCCAGGTGACCCTACAGAATACATTTGCCTACCAGATATCCTACCGAATAACGCCCAAAGAATAGCTTACATGCCCCAGGATTTATTTTAGAAGAATCCTACAGCCAAGTGCCTCTTCTCATCTCAAGGACTCCTCGGAATCCATGGATATGTTTTTGGGAAATCTTCAGGTATTATGATTATGCAGTGCATGTTTTCATTTCAATGATCTTTTTAAAAATTAATTAACTTATTTATTTATTTATTTTTGGCTGCATTGGGTCTTCTTTGCTGCACGCGGGCTTTCTCTAGTTGCGGCGACCAGGGGCTATTCTTCATTGCGGTGCAAGGGCTTCTCATTGCGGTGGCTTCTCTTGTTGCGCAGCACGGGTTCTAGACACACAGGCTCCAGTAGTTGTGGCACGTGGGCTCAGTAGTTGTGGCTCACAGGCTCTAGAGCGCAGGCTCAGTAGTTGTGGCTCACAGGCTCTAGAGTGCAGGCTCAGTAGCTGTGGCACACGGGCTTAGTGGCTCCGCGGCACGTGGGATCTTCCCATACCAGCGATTGAACCCGTGTCCCCTGAATTGGCAGGCGGATTCTTAACCACTGTGCCACCAGGGAAGTCCCTCAATGATCTTTCAAAAACAATGTAAGCACATTCTGGATTATCTGGGTGCCCCCTTACAATTGAGTATTTCCAAGTGGGGATAACCTAAAGTGGCAGAAGTTAACTTTTAACTTTCTTGAGAAGCAGGGCTTCTCAAACCTGGGGTCCACATGTGGATGGAACTAAGCGAGCTCAGGTATGGGTGCCACTGCTGTGGTCAAAGGCTAAGGACTGACGGACAGCATTTATCTTCTTCTTTTTTTTTTTTTTTTTAAATTAATTAATTTATTTATTTTTGGCTGTGTTGGGTCTTCGTTTCTGTGCGAGGGCTTTCTCTAGTTGCGGCGAGTGGGGTGCGAGACTCTTCATCGCGGTGCGCGGGCCTCTCACTGTCACGGCCTCTCTTGCTGCGGAGCACAGGCTCCAGACGCGCAGGCTCAGTAGTTGTGGCTCACGGGCCTAGTTGCTCCGCGGCATGTGGGATCTTCCCAGACCAGGGCTCGAACCCGTGTCCCCTGCATTGGCAGGCAGATTCTCAACCACTGCGCCACCGGGGAAGCCCCAGCATTTATCTTCTTATTCTTCAATTTCGGTATGTTCCAAACTAATAGGGTTCCTCTTCAAAACATTCTTTCAAGGCCAGTGAGAATATCTCTTGTAGTCCATAATCAAAAGTCAAGGGAAATGTTCCTTAATTAATCTGCTTCCATACTACACATTAAGCTCAGAGCAAGATACCATGGCATTTCATTCCTGGTTCTTCATTTTATCCCCTGTTTCAGGTTTGCTCTGTCACTTGTACTGACTAGATCATAGCTACCAAACTGGCATAACCATATCCTGTGACTCACGAGGTACTGAGAAATCCTTGCTAGCACCTAGAACAAGCTCAGAAGTGCCTTGGGCTAACAGATAACATCCCAGCAACACTTACTGGTCATCAGTATTCAGAGACTGTGGAATGAAATTCCAGTCAGAGAAAATTCATCCTGACTTATGAATTTTCTGGAGTTTATTAGGATGAACCAAACTGGGAAGATGTGATTGAAAAAAGCTTCTAACATCCCCCCACCAGAATAAAATGTGTAAGCCGGCTGAAAACAGGGAGTTGATTTCCCAGACGATTTCTTGAATTGATTTAGATGCAACCATCTCAAATCTCATACAGTTCTGATTAATACCCACTTTATCTCCCTCTGTTGCTCACTTTCTCACAGATGAATTAAATAATGCCTACCTGTGCCACCCCAAGTCCTGCAGGAGCACAACCTGATTGCTCAGAAGTGGCCTATTATGGTGAGCATGGAAAGCAATCATAATAAATTATCACTTTTAACACTCTCTCTCTCTCTCACACACACACACACACACATACACACACACACACACACACACACACACACACCACGCATTGTCCCCCCCAACCCCACTGCTGCCTCACAGCAGCCCTCATGCTTCGATAGGCCAATTAAGTAACATGATATACAGGTCGAAAATGAGCCATCTCTCTTCAGAGCTGCCTGCAAATCGAACAGAGCTTAGTTCATTTGGTGTCAGGGGCAATTAACCCAGGTACTGTTGATATCTGACACTTTTGCGACCTTCACACACTGCAGGTAAAAAAAACCACTCTTTCCTGACCCTTCTTGTTCTCTTTCTCCCCTCTGCCACCTCTTCCTGTCTTAGCTGTTGCACGTTCCCGCTAGGTATTTCTCTTTAACCAAATCAACTCTTTGATGCATGTCTCTCTCTCACTGCTTTCTTTGTTTCTGACTTTCATGAGACATTCAGAAGAAGGAGAGCTGAGGCAATGCTGATTCCAAGAAAGTAAGAAAGAGAAAAGGAGGTGCTGCATTGTCTTCTAATCACCAGCTCAATTAGAAATTTGGCAGCCTGTAAATGTCATGCATAATATATGGAGCAAGCACTTTTAAAACTGGATTATCGGGACTTTTTTCTGATATAAAGCCAGGCAATTTTTGCAGATGCCGCTAAATGAAATAATCCTTTCTTTGGTCCTTCCCTGAGGGACATTTTCATATTATTTTATATGTTTTTTCTCTTCTTCATGAGTTTCTTTCTCCCATATTTAGTTAAAAGATACACACCCTCAAAACTTTTTTTGTAATCTTTTGTACATTTTCTTGCCATTTTCATGAATACAATGAAAATTCATTCATTTTCTTTCACCAGCTTCTGTTTTGGTGGACTAATAATGTTGCTATTAAAAATCACCCTGGATCAAAGAAGATATTCTGAGCCTTAGATACAGAAAGAATAAAGTTTAACTGCAGCTGATAAAATAGTTGAGTGTTGTTATATCTCAGGGAGCATGTAGTAAATGTGATTAAAATCACTGTGTTGGAGAAATAGACCTTAGATACCACTCAGTCCAACCCACTCTTCTGCACGCAAATCTGCTAAGTTTTAAGATCTTTGTACAATGGTCTAATAATATTCACCACACAGAGAATCCATCAACAAGGCTCCTCATGCTACCTTCAAAATATAACCCAAATCCAAATAATTCTCACCACCTCCACTGCTACACACCCTGCCCAAGCCATCGCTGCAATAGCTTCATAATTAGTCTCCCTGCTTCCATATTTGCTCCCAAGTAACTATTCTCTTACAGCAGCCATAGGGATCCCTTAAAGTGTGAGCCATATCATGTTATTCTCCTACTCAAAACCCTCCAATGTCTTCCCATCACAAAATCCAAAGTCTTTTCCATTAACCAAAAGCCCGTACATCACCTGGCCCTGGCTGCCCCTCTGGTTTCATTACCTTCCTCTCTGCACCTTGCTCACTTCACTCCAATCATGCTATTCCTTAAGCACTCAAAGCATACTCCGACTCGGGCTTTGACTTACACAGTTGTCATGCAGAAGGTTCTTTCCACAGATGGTCTTGTGCCTCACTCCCTTTTTTCATTTAAATCTCTGCTCAAATGTCACCTGCTCTAGAGAGGCCTTCTCTGATTCTCTTATGTTAATAGCCACCTCACTCACATCTTCCATCTCTCTTCCTTTTCCCAGTTCAATTGGTGTCACAGAACTTTTATCTCTAACCCACATTCAATTATATAGTATTATGTTTACTTACTTATGTATTGACTGCATCCCTCACCGTAAAGTAGGTGAGTAGGGTCTTTGCCTCTTTCATGCAGTGTTTTGTTTCCAGAAAAGCAGGATCAGGAAGGAAGTCCCAGCCCTCAGACCTGTGGCACGGTTACAGTTCTCTGTGCATAAGGATCTAGGAGAGAAAAGTAAAGAAGGTCTGTTTTTCCTTTTGTGGTTTATGAAATATCCAATCTAGAATGTTTGAGGTTTGGTATGAGGCAACCAAGGATCTAGTTTTGGCCAATTTGAAATATTAAAGGACAAAATAATATGTCCTAGGAATAAGGTCAAATAGTCTAGTAGCAATCTCTCACTCTTTGTAAGATCCCCCTAGCATCATGACATGTTGTTTGTGGGAAGAGGTTAGGTATTTGTAATTTTGAAAATTATAAAATCTTTGTTAAAGTCTGAACAGGGGCATTGCTTGACTTTCATGTTGAGTAGGTGACAGTAAGGATCTCTAAGGCCTTAGAGAGGTTAAAAGTAAAGGCCAAAAGTATGTGCTCTGGAGCCAAACTGCCTGGACCCAAATCCTGGCTCAGTCACTTACATGCTATGATGGTTAATTTTATGTGTCAACCTGACTGGGCCATGGGATACCCAGATATTTGGTCAAACATTATACTGGGTGTGTCTGTGAAGGTGTTTTTGCATGCAATTGCCATTAGAATCAGTAGACCAAGTAAAGCAGATTGCTCTCCCTACTGTGGTGGGCCTCATTCAATCAGTTGAAGGCCTGAATAGAACAAAAAGGCTGGCCCTCCCATGAGTAAGAGTAACATCTCCTGCCTGATGTTCTTCAAACTGGGATATTGTTTTTTTCCAGACTATGGACTTGAACTGAAACATAAGCTCCTCCTGGGTCTTGGGCCTGCCAGCCTTCAGACTGGAACTTATACCACTAGTTCCTCTGAGTCTCCAGCTTGCCAAATGAAGATCTTGAGACTTCTCAGCCTCCATAATCACGTGAGGCAACTCCTTACAATAAATCTCTTTATACATATATCCTATTGATTCTGTTTCTCTGAAGAACACTGACTAATACACATGCTGTTGGGATCCTTGATCATATTACTTAACTTTGCTATCTCTGTCTATAAATTGGCAATAATTAACAGCATCTATCACAGAAAATTGTTGTGAGGCATAAATAAGTTACTCTATATTAATTGTTTAAGTAGTCTCTAGCACATAGTAAGCATTATGTCAATGTTAGCTATTACAATAATTCTTCCAGCCAGGACATTTTTTTAAGAATAGTAATTTGCATGAGCCGTTTGCTCTAAGTTTATGGAAGGGGTATAGTAACTTCCATCTTAATGCACTTTAATTTACTTTACTCCAGGACCCTAGAAGATATGATGGAACATGGGATACCAATTAACAAAACAATCTCTTTCCTCTTTACCTAATTATCTGCAACAACAGAAATATCCCCCGTATAGTTATTTAGACTTTGTAAACCAAAGAAAAAAATATTAGGGATCAAGGTTTAAAAAGTTGTTTTCTAGGGACTTCCCTGGCAGTCCAGTGGTTAAGACTCTGTGCTTCCACTGCAGGGGATGTGGGTTCGATCCCTGTTCAGGGAGCTAAGATCCCACATGCCACATGGCATAGCCAAAAAGTAAAAAATAAATTAAAAAAATAAAAAGTTGTTTTCTAAGCAACAACAGAGTTTAAGGTTGGTATTCAAAGTCCACTTCACAGATAATGAAGCAGGAAGAAAGGACACTGTCATAACCAAGGTCACTCAAAAGGGAGGACTGCTAACTCTGCAGCCCACTGTTTAACTCACTGAGTTCATACAAGCAGCGACAAGCCAAATCTCTCTTTTAATACACTTGGTCTCTGACACCTTGAGGCCACTAGAATCCCATGTTCACTCTGAACAAAGATTCATGTCGCACTACTTCAGCCTCCCCAGGCCAGTCTGGGACTTAAGGTTTAATTAAATCCTATGGAGCTGCATTTTTGAAGGAGCTATTATCTTTAAATGATTCTGGTTTATGAGTGTCTAGGAAAAGAGGAAGGAGAGGGAAAGAAGACAGAGAGTAAGATGTGACAGAGATGAGAAAGGAAGAGTACAAATCAAGTATCTTTGATCTAAGTTGATTAGTTATGCATTTTTGCCAGCAGTAATTGAAAGACACAAGGAGAATGTGAATTACCCACGGAAAGCAATAGTGTGTGGTAGATAGCCTCTCTCTATTACCTATGTCAATGGTAGAACCAAAGTGCTGACACTGCATCATGGTTTTCAAAAGGCAATTTTGGACATCACATAAAACAGTTCTTCATCCTTACAATTTACACTTAGATGCTGCAGAAATAAGTTATGGAAGCAAATCTAAGTTGAGTTTACAGTTTCAATCAAAATTTCTCTTTTCTTGTGATGTTTATTATTCATCGTATACAATGCCATTACACAATGAGGAAATTTTCAAGAATACTGTTTTTGCATTGCCCAGTTTGCCCTAGGCATGGTAAAACAGAGGAATAGCTCCTTCTGCAAAGTAAAAATTAACTATTCTTTAGCTTTTAAAGAGTGATTCTGGATGAACAAATATCTAAGGGGTTCCGAAAATGGTCAAAGCTAGAAAATGTCTTCTCCTTCCCAGACCTTTTTATTCCTGAAGCATAAACACAAGGAAATAGCACCTTTACATGCAAATAGAATGGCCCCAGGCTTTTCTTTGCAATATTTATGATCAAATTTTATTTTTTAATGTCTTTGGAACAGCAGAAACAGTTGGAACCACATGATTAGCTGACAGTGCTATGTTTTTAGTATACACAATAAACCTAGGTGTAAATTTCACTTCAAAATTATATCCTCTGAGGTTGTTAGCCATTTGATCTTTAAATTTCTGCATTTGGGGACTTCCCTGGCAGTCCAGTGGTTAAGACTTCGCCTTCCAATGCAGCGGGTACGGGTTCGATCCCTGGTCGGGGAGCTAAGATTCCACATGCCTCGCGGCCGTAAAACCAAAACATAAAACAGAAGCAACATTGTAGCAAATTCAATAAAGACTTTAAAAATGTTCCACATCAAAAAAAAAATCTTTAAAAAAAAATTCCATATTTGGTGCAATCTTATTCAACAAATGGTAATTGCCTGCTATAGATTGGGCACTGTGGTGGTTAAAAATGAGAACACAGGTTCCTGTGCCTAATGAACTCACAGTTTAGTGAAGAGATGGGGCTTCTGAAAGAGACAGAAAAAAGGCACAGACTAAATCAAAATGTAGAATAAGATAGCATCATGAAGATATACTCAAGGTGTTACACGAGGTTCAGATGTTTCTCCCTCAATGCCATAAATCCCGACCCCTTCAAAGTCATGCTACCATTCTTCTATCATCTTGTTCATCCTCCCTGTTGTATTTACCTGCAGATCCACAGGTTAATTCTCTTCATCTCTTAAATATGCAGCACCTGACTCACAGTGACTCTCCACCACTGCTCTTGCTGAGTTCAGTGTCCACTTGGAATTCCTTTCAATATCTTGGCTTTTTAGTTTCATTGCCTTCTCAGCTACAACGATCTGATCTTCCACCCCACTTCAGCTTCCTTCTTTTCTATACATACTGTCATTTCAAATGACTGCACTGCTTCCATTGGCTCATTTTCGAGTATCCCATTCTCTGAGCTCCATCTGCTAACCTTCTGGCTTACTCCCTCTAGCACCCCAACTCCAACAATGTATTTGAACCCATCCATGTTTTCACTTGCCCTCCTCACCCTAGCCTAGACTCCACAACTTATCATTATTATCATTATATTGCACATGCCCTAACCTCCCTTACCCCAACCCTGATAATTGCAAACACCACTCTGAACCTGCACCTGAATCACAGGCACCAAAGCCACTGGGTAGGAGAACACATAATTATGCTGATTCATCTTGCTTCAAATTTATGACTACAATCTCTACTGCTTCTTGACATGCATATTATATTTCCCCAACCCATTCTCAGCCTCCCACTCACCAGAGGAATATTCCACATCTTCTTTTCTCTCTCAAACTTCCAACACCTCTTCTGCTATCCTTTCTCTCAGCTATGACCTGACTTCTACTCACTGAGAAAATGGAGGTAGTCAGAAGAGATCCACATCTTCCTACAGCCATAAACCAGCCTGCATCTATACCTGTATACTCCTCCTTCCCTCCTGTTAAAATGGATGAACCATATACACCCCCTTCAGAGGGCAACCTCTTGATTTGGACTTTGGATTTCTTCTGCTCTTGCTTAACCAAGGATTATGTACCCCCTCTCTCCTATATCATTGAATTTTCCCTCTGGATTACTCCCATCAGTAAACAAACATATGATAATATCACCTATCTTTCATAAAATCCCTTCCAGATTTGAAATTCCTCTCTAAGTACCATTTCTTTGCTCTCCTTTATAGCAAATCTCAATTTTGTTTAAGTTATTTATACCTGCAGTGTCAAATTCCTCTCTGTCAATGCTCTCTTGACCCAGACTTTTGTCTCCACCATTTCACTGTACCTGCTCTTAATCTCCATCCTAACAATGGTCATATCTCAACTCTCACCTAACCTCATATAGTAGCAGCATATAACAGGGCTTATTATTCCTTATTCATTGAAATACTTTCTTCATTTGGCCCCCAGGATGAGGATCCAGCTATAAATTGGCAACTTCACAGTTAATATTTCCAGCATGACCTTTCCTCAAGTTCTACCTGTGTCTCCACTGTCACTTGGATAGCTAACAGGCATCTCAAATTTAACATATACAGAAGTTACACTAAATTTTTCCCCTCTTAACTGTTTCTCCTACAGTTAACCCTCTCTCCAAAAAAAACAAAAAAAACAAAAACAAAAACACAAAAAAGTATATATATATATATATATCTCAATTCCATCTGTCCAGTTGCTCATGCCAAAAAGTTTGAAATTATCTTTGACTCTGTTCTTTCCTCCTACATCCAGCAAATTTATTGGTGCCACCTTCAAAATATAGCCAAATCCAGCCACTTCCTATCACGTCCACTGTTAACCTAGTCTAAGCATCATCCAGATTTTTGCAATCATCTTCTAATCAGACTGCCCATTTTTACCCTTAACCCCTGTATTTCCCTCCTCACAGACCCACCAGAGTAACTTTTTTATTGTTAGTCATTTCAGGTCATTTCTCTACTCAAAACATTCCAGAAGATCCATATTTCATTCAGAATAAAAACCATAGCTTTTTCAAGACCCACCAGGCCCACATGCACTGGTCTTCACAGCCTCTCTGAGATCACCTCCTACCACTCTTCCCCGGCTCGCTCTGCTTCCGCCACACTGTCTTCCCTGCTATACCCCAAACATCTTCCCAAGCATAACCTTGCTTCAGGGCCTTTGCCACTGCTGTTTTTTGGCTTGGAACACTCTTTCCCCAGGTGCACTGTCTACCACACCTGAAGTCTCTGCTCGAATAGTCAGTGTCATATTTCCTTGAATACCTTATGTTATCTCTTGTCTTGTCATACTCTGTCACTTGACTGTGTTTAACTTCCCAAGTAAGTACTTACCATCACCTGAAATGTTGTATATGTATTTGTTTGTCTGTAATGATGAGGAGTACCTGGAGAACAAGGATTTTATTTTACTCCCTGCTATATGCCCCATGTCTAGAGGAATGCCTGGTACATTATAGGTACTGAATAAATATGTATTAAGGGAATGAGGAAACTTCTGCAATACTTCCTTCATAATGTGTCCCGCACCTAGCAGTAGCAACAAGAGAGATGGGAGCGAGAGATAAGCTCTTCCCCATGATTTGCATCAATTCCCTCAACTTTGATTGACATACAAGGTCAAGAAAAACACTGTTTTCTCTGCAGATGCAATCAAGATAAGACCACCAGGCTCTCTTCCAACCGTATTGCGGCCCCTAAGCCTTGCTTATTGAGGAACTTGGGAGCAACCACTGTTTGTACTGTCCCTCCCTTTTCACCTCTCCAAACTCACACCACTCTATCTAATACTCCTGTTACGTCTCTGGCCACTCCATTTTTGTATGTGTGAGTTTCTCTTTCTCTTCTCCTCCCCTTAAATTTTGTTTTTCCTGGTATTTTGTCCTCAGCCTTCACTGCTCACTCGTCTGTTTGACCTCATTGATTCCCATCAAATACCATATACCTGTGAAAGGCTCACAACTCTATATCCTCATTCCAGACCTTTACTATATGCCAGCCCTGTATATCTACCTACAGAGCACCTCCACCTGGTGATCCCACAGCCATATTAAACTCAAGATGCTTGTATTAGCGAGAACAAGCTAGTTTCTTTCTTTATTATTTGTAACATCTTTATTGGAGTATAATTTCTTTACAATGTTGCATTAGTTTCTGCTGTATAACAAAGTGAATTAGCTATACATATACACATATCCCCACATCTCCTCTCTCTTGCGTCTCTCTCCCACCCTCCCTATCCCACCCCTCTAGGTGGTCACAAAGCACCAAGCTGATCTCCCTGTGCTATGCGGCTGCTTCCCACTAGCTATCTATTTTACATTTGGTAGTGTATATATGTCCATGCCACTCTCTCACTTCGCCCCAGCTTACCCTTCCCCCTCCCCGTGTCCTCAAGTCCATTCTCTACGTCTGTGTCTTTATTCCTGTCCTGCCCCTTGCTTCACCAGAACCTTTTTTTTTAGATTCCATATATATGTGTTAGCATACGGTATTTGTTTTTCTCTTTCTGACTTACTTCACTCTGTATGACAGACTCTAGGTCCATCCACCTCACTACAAATAACTCAATTTCGTTTCTTTTTATGGCTGAGTAATATTCCATTGTATTTATGTGCCACATCTTCCTTATGCATTCATCTGTCAATGGACACTTAGGTTGCTTCCATGTCCTGGCTATTGTAAAGAGAGCTGCAATGAACATTGTGGTACCTGACTCCTTTTGAATTATGGTTTTTTTCAGGGTGTATGCCCAGTAGTGGGATTGCTGGGTCATATGGTAGTTCTATTTTCAGTTTTTTAAGGAACCTCCATACTGTTCTCCATAGTGACTGTATCAATTCACATTCCCACCAACAGTGTAAGAGGGTTTCCTTTTCTCCACACCCTCTCCAGCATTTATTGTTTGTAGACTTTTAGATAATGGCCATTCTGACCGGTGTGAGGTGATACATCATTGTGGTTTTGATTTGCATTTCTCTAATGATTAGTGATGTTGAGCATCCTTTCATGTTTTGTTGGCCGTCTGTATATCTTCTTTGGAGAAATGTCTATTTAGGTCTTCTGCCCATTTTTGGATTGGGTTGTTTGTTTTTTGATATTGAGTTGCATGGGCTGATTGTATACTTTGGAGATTAATCCTTTGTCAGTTGCTTCATTTACAAATATTTTCTCCCATTCTGAGGATTGTCTTTTTGTCTTGTTTATGGTTTCCTTTGTTGTGCAAAAGCTTTTAAGTTTCATTAGGTCCCATGTGTTTATTTTTAATTTTATTTCCATTTCTCTAGGAGGTGGGTCAAAAAGGATCCTGCTGTGATTTATGTCAAAGAGTGTTCTGCCTATGTTTTCCTCTAAGAGTTTGATAGTGTCTGGCCTTACATTTAGGTCTTTAATCCATTTTGATTTCATTTTTGTGTATGGCGTTAGGGTGTGTTCTGATTTCATTCTTTTACATGGAGCTGTCCAGTTTTCCCAGCTCCATGTATTGAAGAGGCTGTCCCTTCTTCATTGTATATTCTTGCCACCTTTATCAAAGATAAGGTGACCATATGTGTGTGGGTTTATCTCTGGGCTTTCTATCCTGTTTCACTGATCTATATTTCTATTTTTTGCCAGTACCATACTGTCTTGATTACTGTAGCTTTGTAGTATAGTCTGAAGTCAGGGAGCCTGATTCCCCCAGCTCCATTTTTCGTTCTCAAGATTGTTTTGTTTATTCAAGGTCTTTTGTGTTTCCATACAAATTGTGAAATTTTTGTTCTAGTTCTGTGAAAAATGCCATTGGTAATTTAATAGGGATTGCATTGAATCTGCAGATTGTTTTGGGTAGTAGAGTCATTTTCACAATGTTGATTCTTCCATTCCAAGAACATGGTATATCTCTCCATCTGTTTGTACTGTCTTTAATTTCTTTCATCAGTGCCTTATAGTTTTCTGCATACAGGTCTTTTTTTTTTTTTTTTTTTTTTAAACATCTTTATTGAAGTATAATTGCCTTACAATGGTGTGTTAGCTTCTGCTTTATAACAAAGTGAATCAGTTATACATATACAATATGTTCCCATATCTCTTCCCTCTTACATCTCCCTCCCTCCCACCCTCCCCATCCCACCCCTCTAGGTGGTCACAAAGCACCGAGCTGATCTCCCTGTGCTATGCGGCTGCTTCCCACTAGTTATCTATTTTACATTTGGTAGTGTATATATGTCCATGACACTCTCTTACCCTGTCACATCTCACCCCACCCCCTCCCCATATCCTCAAGTCCATTCTCTAGTAGGTCTGTGTCTTTATTCCCGTCTTGCCACTAGGTTCTTCATGGCCTTTTTTTTTTTTTTTTTTTTCCTTAGATTCCGTATATATGTGTTAGCATACTGTATTTGTTTTTCTCTTTCTGACTTACTTCACTCTGTATGACAGACTCTAACTCCATCCACCTCATTACAAATACCTCCATTTCATTTCTTTTTATGGCTGAGTAATATTCCATTGTATAAATGTGCCACATCTGCTTTATCCATTCATCTGTCGATGGACATTTAGGTTGCTTCCATGTCCTGGCTATTGTAAATAGAGCTGCAATGAACATTTTGGTACATGACTCTTTTTGACCTATGGTTTTCTCAGGGTATATGCCCAGTATTGGGATTGCTGGGTCGTATGGTAGTTCTATTTGTAGTTTTTTCAGGAACCTCCATACTGTTCTCCATAGTGGCTGTATCAATTTACATTCCCACCAACAGTGCAAGAGTGTTCCCTTTCCTCCACACCCTCTCCAGCATTTATTGTTTCTAGATTTTTTGATGATGGCCATTCTGACCGGTGTGAGATGATATCTCATTGTAGTTTTGATTTGCATTTCTCTAATGACTAATGATGTTGAGCATTCTTTCATGTGTCTGTAGGCCATCTGTATATCTTCTTTGGAGAAATGTCTATTTAGGTCTTCTGCCCATTTTTGGATTGGGTTGTTGGTTTTTTTGTTATTGAGCTGCATGAGCTGCTTGTAAATCTTGGAGATTAATCCTTTGTCAGTTGCTTCATTTGCAAATATTTTCTCCCATTCTGATGGTTGTCTTTTGGTCTTGTTTATGGTTTCCTTTGCTGTGCAAAAGCTTTTAAGTTTCATTAGGTCCCATTTGTTTATTTGTGTTCTTATTTCCATTTCTCTGGGAGCTGGGTCAAAAAGAATCTTGCTGTGATGTATGTCATAGAGTGTTCTGCCTATGTTTTCCTCTAAGAGTTTGATAGTGTCTGCCCTTACACTTAGGTCTTTAATCCATTTTGAGTTTATTTTTGTGCATGGTGTCAGGGAGTGTTCTAATTTCATACTTTTACATGTACCTGTCCAATTTTCCCAGCACCACTTATTGAAGAGGCTGTCTTTTCTCCACTGTATATGCTTGCCACCTTTATCAAAGATAAGGTGACCATATGTGTGTGGGTTTATCTCTGGGCTTTCTATCCTGTTCCATTGATCTATATTTCTGTTTTTGTGCCAGTACCAAACTGTCTTGATTACTGAAGCTTTGTAATATAGTCTGAAGTCAGGGAGCCTGATTCCCCCAGCTCCATTTTTCGTTCTCAAGATTGCTTTGGCTATTCGGGGTCTTTTGTGTTTCCATACAAATTGTGAAATTTTTTGTTCTAGTTCTGTGAAAAATGCCAGTGGTAGTTTGATAGGGATTGCATTGAATCTGTAGATTGCTTTGGGTAGTAGAGTCATTTTCACAATGTTGATTCTTCCAATCCAGGAACATGGTATATCTCTCCATCTATTTGTATCATCTTTAATTTCTTTCATCAGTGTCTTATAATTTTCTGCATACAGGTCTTTTGTCTCCTTAGGTAGGTTTATTCCTAGATATTTTATTCTTTTTGTTGCAATGGTAAATGGGAGTGTTTTCTTAATTTCACTTTCAGATTTTTCGTCATTAGTGTATAGAAATGCAAGAGATTTCTGTGCATTTATTTTGTATCCTGCTACTTCACCAAATTCATTGATTAGCTCTAGGAGTTTTCTGGTAGCATCTTTAGGATTCTCTATGTATAGTATCATGTCATCTGCAAATAGTGACAGCTTTACTTCTTCTTTTCCGATTTGGATTCCTTTTATTTCTTTGTCTTCTCTGATTGCTGTGGCTAGCACTTCCAAAACTATGTTGAATAATAGTGGTGAGAGTGGGCAACCTTGTCTTGTTCCTGATCTTAGTGGAAATGGTTTCAGTTTTTCACCATTGAGGACAATGTTGGCTGTGGGTTTGTCATATATGGCCTTTATTATGTTGAGGAAAGTTCCCTCTATGCCTACTTTCTGCAGGGCTTTTATCATAAATGGGTGTTGAATTTTGTCGAAAGCTTTTTCTGCAGTATTGAGATGATCATATGGTTTTTCTCCTTCAATTTGTTAATATGGTGTATCACATTGATTGATTTGCGTATATTGAAGAATCCTTGCATTCCTGGGATAAACCCCACTTGATCATGGTGTATGATCATTTGAATGTGCTGTTGGATTCTGTTTGCTAGTATTTTGTTGAGGATTTTTGCATCTATGTTCATCAGTGATATTGGCCTGTAGTTTTCTTTCTTTGTGACATCTTTGTCTGGTTTTGGTATCAGGGTGATGGTGGCCTCGTAGAATGAGTTTGGGAGTGTTCCTCCCTCTGCAATATTTTGGAAGAGTTTGAGAAGGATAGGTGTTAGCTCGTCTCTAAATGTTTGATAGAATTCACCTGTGAAGCCATCTGGTCCTGGGCTTTTGTTTGTTGGAAGGTTTTTAATCACAGTTTCAATTTCAGTGCTTGTGATTGGTCTGTTCATATTTTCTATTTCTTCCTGGTTCAGTCTCGGCAGTTTGTGCATTTCTAAGAATCTGTCCATTTCTTCCAGGTTGTCCATTTTATTGGCATAGAGTTGCTTGTAGTAATCTCTCATGATCTTTTGTATTTCTGCAGTGTCAGTGGTTACTTCTCCTTTTTCATTTCTAATTCTATTGATTTGAGTCTTCTCCCTTTTTTTCTTGATGAGTCTGGCTAATGGTTTATCAATTTTGTTTATCTTCTCAAAGAACCAGCTTTTAGTTTCATTGATTTTTGCTATTGTTTCCTTCATTTCTTTTTCATTTATTTCTGACCTGATCTTTATAATTTCTTTCCTTCTGCTGGCTTTGGGGTTTTTTTGTTCTTCTTTCTCTAATTGCTTCAGGTGCAAGGTTAGGTTGTTTATTCGAGATGTTTCCTGTTTCTTGAGGTAGGCTTGTATTGCTATAAACTTCCCTCTTAGCACTGCTTTTGCTGCGTCCCATAGGTTTTGGGTCGTCGTATCTCGATTGTCATTTGTTTCTAGGTATTTTTTGATTTCCCCTTTGATTTCTTCAGTAATCACTTCGTTATTAAGTAGTGTATTGTGTAGCCTCCATGTGTTTGTATTTTTTACAGATCTTTTCCTGTAATTGATATCTAGTCTCATAGCGTTGTGGTCGGAAAAGATACTTGATACGATTTCAATTTTCTTAAATTTACCAAGGCTTGATTTATGACCCAAGATATGATCTATCCTGGAGAATGTTCCATGAGCACTTGAGAAAAATGTGTATTCTGTTGTTTTTGGGTAGAATGTCCTATAAATATCAATTAAGTCCATCTTGTTTAATGTATCATTTAAAGCTTGTGTTTCCTTATTTATTTTCATTTTGGATGATCTGTCCATTGGTGAAAGTGGGGTGTTAAAGTCCCCTACTATGATTGTGTTGCTGTCGATTTCCCCTTTTATGGCTGTTAGTATTTGCCTTATGTATTGAGGTGCTCCTATGTTGGGTGCATAAATATTTACAATTGTTATAGCTTCCTCTTGGATCGATCCCTTGATCATTATATAGTGTCCTTCTTTGTCTCTTGTAATAGTCTTTATTTTAAAGTCTATTTTGTCTGATATGAGAATTGCTACTCCAGCTTTCTTTTGATTTCCATTTGCATGGAATATCTTTTTCCATCCCCTCACTTTCAGTCTGTATGTGTCTCTAGGTCTGAAGTGGGTCTCTTGTAGACAGCATATATATGGGTCTTGTTTTTGTATCCATTCAGCCAGCCTGTGTCTTTTGGTGGGAGCATTTAATCCATTTACATTCAAGGTAATTATCGATATGTATGTTCCTATTCCCATTTTCTTAAATGTTTTGGGTTTGTTATTGTAGGTGTTTTCCTTCTCTTGTGTTTCTTGCCTAGAGAAGTTCCTTTAGCATTTGTTGTAAAGCTGGTTTGGTGGTGCTGAACTCTCTCAGCTTTTGCTTGTCTGTAAAGGTTTTAATTTCTCCATCGAATCTGAATGAGATCCTTGCTGGGTAGAGTAATCTTGGTTGTAGGTTTTTCTCCTTCATCACTTTAAGTATATCCTGCCACTCCCTTCTGGCTTGCAGAGTTTCTGCTGAAAGATCAGATGTTAACCTTATGGGGATTCCCTTGTGTGTTATTTGTTGTTTTTCCCTTGCTGCCTTTAATATGTTTTCCTTATATTTAATTTTTGACAGTTTGATTAATATGTGTCTTGGCGTGTTTCTCCTTGGGTTTATCCTGTATGGGACTCTCTGTGCTTCCAGGACTTGATTAACTATTTCCTTTCCCATATTAGGGAAGTTTTCAACTATAATCTCTTCAAATATTTTCTCAGTCCCTTTCTTTTTCTCTTCTTCTTCTGGGACCCCTATAATTCGAATGTTGGTGCGTTTAATGTTGTCCCAGAGGTCTCTGAGACTGTCCTCAGTTCTTTTCATTCTTTTTTCTTTATCCTGCTCTGTAGTAGTTATTTCCACCATTTTATCTTCCAGGTCACTTATCCTTTCTTCTGCCTCAGTTATTCTGCTATTGATCCCATCTAGAGTATTTTTAATTTCATTTATTGTGTTTTTCATCATTGCTTGGTTCCTCTTTAGTTCTTCTACGTCCTTGTTAAATGTTTCTTGCATTTTGTCTATTCTATTGCCAAGATTTTGGATCATCCTTACTATCATTATTCTGAATTCTTTTTCAGGTAGACTACCTATTTCCTCTTCATTTGTTAAGTCTAGTGTGCTTTGACCCTGCTCCTTCATCTGCTGTGTGTTTTTCTGTCGTCTCATTTTGCTTATCTTACTGTGTTTGGGGTCTCCTTTTCACAGACTGCAGGTTTGTAGTTCCCGTTGTTTTTGGTATCTGTCCCCAGTGGCTAAGTTTGGTTCAGTGGGTTGTGTAGGCTTCCTGGTGGAGGGAACTAGTGCCTGAGCTCTGGTGGATGAGGCTGGATCTTGTCTTTCTGGTGGGCACATCCACGTCTGGTGGTGTATTTTGGGGTGTCTGTGGCCTTATTATGATTTTAGGCAGCCTCTCTGCTAATGGATGGGGCTGTGTTCCTGTCTTGCTAGTTGTTTGGCATAGGGTGTTCAGCACTGTAGCTTGCTGGTCATTGAGTGATGCTGGGTCTTGATGTTGAGATGGAGATCTCTGAGAGATTTTTACCGTTTGGTATTACGTGGAGCTGGGAGATCTCTTGTGGACCAGTGTCCTGAAGTTGGCTCTCCCACCTCAGAGGCACGGCCCTGATGCCTGGCTGGAGCACCAAGAGCCTTTCGTCCACACGGCTCAGAGTAAAAGGGAGAAAAAATAGAAAGAAAGAAAGAAAGAAAGAAAGAAAGAAAGAAAGAAAGAAAGAAAGAAAGAAAGAAAGAAAGAAAGAAAGAAAGAAAGAAAGAAAGAAAGAAAGAAAGGAAGGAAGGAAGGAAGAAAGGAGGGAGGGAGGGAGGGAGGGAGGGAGGGAAGGAAGAAAGAAAGAAAGAAAGAAAGAAAGAAAGAAAGAAAGAAAGAAAGAAAGAAAGAAAGAAAGAAAGAAAGGAGGGAGGGAGGGAGGGAGGGAGGGAGGGAGGGAGGGAGGGAGGAAAGAAAGAAAGAAAGAAAGAAAGAAAGAAAGAAAGAAAGAAAGAAAGAAAGAAAGAAAGAAAGAAAGAAAGGGGCTATAATATAGTGAAGCAAAATAAAGCTACTGTAAAGCAAAGCTATACAGACAAAATCTCACCCAGAAGCATATACATATACACTCACACAAAAAAAAAAAGGAACAGGGGAAAAATTAATATATCCTGCTCCCAAAGTCCACCTCCTGAATTTGGGATGATTCGTTGTCTATTCAGGTATTCAGCAGATGCAGGCACATCAAGTTGTTTGTGGAGTTTTAATCCGCTACTTCTGAGGCTGCTGGGAGAGATTTCCCCTTCTCTTCCCTGTTCACACAGCTCCTGGGGTTCAGCTTTGGATTTGGACCCGCCTCTGCGTGTAGGTCACCTGAGGGCGTCTATTCCCCGCCCAGACAGAACGGGGTTAAAGGAGCAGCTGCTTCGGGGGCGCTGGCTCACTCAGGCCGCGGGGAGGGAGGGGTACGGAGGAGGCGGGGCGAGCCTGCGGCGTCAGAGGCCGGCGTGACGTTGCACCAGCCTGAGGCGCGCAGTGCGTTCTCCCGGGGAATTTGTCCGGGGAGCACGGGACCCTGGCAGTGGCGGGCTGCACCGGCTCCCGGGAGGGGCGGTGTGGAGAGTGACCTGTGCTCACACACAGGCTTTTTGGAGGCGGCAGCAGCAGCCCCAGCGTCTCACGCCTGTCTCTGGGGTCCGCGCTGATCGCCGCGGCCCGCGCCTTTCTCTGGAGTTCGTTTAGGCGGCGCTCTGAATCCCCTCTCCTTGCGCGCAGCGAAACAAAGAGGCAAGAAAAAGCCTCTTGCCTCTTCGGCAGCTGCAGACTTTTTCCCGGTCTCCCTCCCAGCCAGCTGTGGTGCGCTAAACCCTTCAGGCTGTTTTCACGCCGCCAACCCCAGTCCTCTCCCTGCGATCCGACCGAAGCCCAAGCCTCAGCTCCCAGCCCCGCCCGCCCCGGCGGGTGAGCAGACAAGCCTCTCGGGCTGGTGAGCGCTGCTCGGCGCCGAGCCTCTGTGCGGGAGTCTCTCCGCTTTTTCCTCTGCGCCCCTGTTTCTGTGGGATCCGCGCTGTTAGCTGCGGCTCGCGCCCGTCTCTGAAGTTCGTTTAGGCGGCGCTCTGAATCCCCTCTCCTCGCGCACCAGGAAACAAAGAGGGAAGAAAAAGTCTCTTGCCTCTTCGGCAGCTGCAGACTTTTTCTTGGACTCCCTCCCGGCTAGCTGTGGTGCGCCAACCCCTTCAGGCTGTGTTCACGCCGCCAATCCCAGTCCTCTCCCTGCGATCCGACCGAAGCCCGAGCCTCAGCTCCCAGCCCCCGCCCGCCCCGGCGGGGGAGCAGACAAGCCTCTCGGGCTGGTGAGTGCTGGTCGGCACCGCTCCTCCGTGCCCCGGGAGCCTCTCCGCTTTGCCCTCCGCACCCCTGTGGCTGCGCTCTCCTCCGTGGCTCCGAAGCTTCCCCCTTCTGCCACCCGCAGTCTCTGCCCGCGAAGGGGCTTCCTAGTGCGTGGAAATCTTTCCTCCTTCACAGCTCCCTCCCACTGGCGCAGGTGCCGTCCCTATTCTTTTGTCTCTGTTATTTCTTTTTTCTCTTTTGCCCTACCCAAGTACGGGGGGAGTTTCTTGCCTTTTTGGAGGTCGGACGTTTTCTGCCAGCGTTCAGTGGGTGTTCTGTAGGAGCAGTTCCACGTTTAGATGTATTTCTACTGTATCTGTGGGAAGGAAGGTGATCTCCGCGTCTTACTCTTCCGCCATCTTCTCTCCTCCCTCTGCATACAGGTCTTTTGTCTCCTTAGGTAGGTTTATTCCTAGATATTTTATTCTTTTTGTTGCAGTGGTAAATGGGAGTGTTTCCTTAATTTCTCTTTCAGATTTTTCATCATTAGTGTATAGGAATGCAAGAGATTTCTGTGCATTAATTTTGTATCCTGCTACTTTACCAAATTCATTGATTAGTTCTAGTAGTTTTCTGCTAGCATCTTTAGGATTCTCTATGTATAGTATCATGTCATCTGCAAACAGTGACAGCTTTACTTTTCTTTTCTGATTTGGATTCCTTTTATTTCTTCTTCTTCTCTGATTGCCATGGCTAAAACTTCCAAAACTATGTTGAATAACAGTAGTGAGAGTAGGCAACCTTGTCTTGTTCCTGATCTTAGAGGAAATGGTTTCAGTTTTCACCACTGAAAATGATGTTGGCTGTGGGTTTGTCATATATGGCCTTTATTATGTTGAGGTAAGTTCCCTCTATACCTACTTTCTGGAGGCTTTTTACCATAAATGGGTGTTGAATTTTGTCAAAAGCTTTTTCTGCATCTATGGAGATTATCATATGGTTTTTCTCCTTCAATTTCTTAATATGGTATAACACATTGATTGATTTGTATATACTAAAGAATCCTTGCATTCCTGGGATAAACCCCACTTGATCATGGTGTGTGATCCTTTTAATGTGCTGTTGGATTCTGTTTGTTAGTATTTTGTTGAGGATTTTTGCATCTATGTTCATCAGTCATATTGGTCTGTAGTCTTCTTTTTTTGTGACATCTTTCTCTGGTTTTGGTATCAGGGTGATGGTGGCCTCAGTAGTTGTGGTATGTGGGCTCAGCAGTGGTGGCTCATGGGCTCTAGAGCACAGGCTCTGTAGTTGTGGCGCAGAGGCTTAGTTGCTCTGCGGCATGTGGGATCTTCCCGGACCAGGGCTCAAACCTGTGTCCCCTGCATTGGCAGGCAGATTCTTAACCACTGCGTCACCAAGGAAGTCCCTGGTGGTATGTTTTGGGGTATCTTTGAACTTATTATGATTTTAGGCAGCCTCTCTGCTAATGGGTGGGGTTGTGTTCCTGTCTTGCTAGTTGACTGACATGGGGCATCCAGCACTGGAGCTTGCTGGCTGTTGGGTGGAGCTGGGTCTTAGCATTGAGATGGAGATCTCTGGGAGAGCTCTCACTGATTGATATTACATGGGGCCAGGAGGTCTCCGGTGTTCCAATGTCCTGAATTTGGCTCTCCCACCTCAGAGGCTCAGGCCTGACACCAGGCCAGAGCACCAAGACCCTGTCAGCCACACAGCTCAGAAGAAAAGGGAGGAAAAAAAAAGAAAGAAAAAATAATAATAAATTTTTTAAAATTATTAATATCGAGAGGAGGAGAGAAGATGGCGGAAGAGTAAGACGCGGAGATCACCTTCCTTCCCACAGATATAGTAGAAATACATCTACACGTGGAACTGCTCCTACAGAACACCCACTGAACGCTGGCAGAAAACGTCCGACCTCCAAAAAGGCAAGAAACTCCCCCTGTACTTGGGTAGGGCAAAAGAAAAAAGAAATAACAGAGACAAAAGAATAGGGACGGCACCTGCACCAGTGGGAGGGAGCTGTGAAGGAGGAAAGATTTCCACGCACTAGGAAGCCCCTTCGCGGGCAGAGACTGCGGGTGGCAGAGGGGGGAAGCTTCGGAGCCACGGAGGAGAGCACAGCCACAGGGGTGCGGAGGGCAAAGCGGAGAGGCTCCCGGGGCACGGAGGAGCGGTGCCGACCAGCACTCACCAGACCGAGAGGCTTGTCTGCTCCCCCGCCGGGGCGGGCGGGGGCTGGGAGCTGAGGCTCGGGCTTCGGTAGGATCGCAGGGAGAGGACTGGGATTGGCGGTGTGAACACAGCCTGAAGGGGTTAGCACACCACAGCTAGCCGGGAGGGAGTCCAAGAAAAAGTCTGCAGCTGCCGAAGAGGCAAGAGACTTTTTCTTCCCTCTTTGTTTCCTGGTGCGCGAGGAGAGGGGATTCAGAGTGCCGCCTAAACGAACTTCAGAGACGGGCGCGAGCCGCAGCTAACAGCGCGGATCCCACAGCAACAGGGGCGCAGAGGAAAAAGCGGAGAGACTCCCGCACAGAGGCTCGGCGCCGAGCAGCGCTCACCAGCCCGAGAGGCTTGTCTGCTCCCCCGCCGGGGCAGGCGGGGCTGGGAGCTGAGGCTCGGGCTTCGGTCGGATCGCAGGGAGAGGACTGGGGCTGGCGGCGTGAACACAGCCTGAAGGGGTTAGCGCACCACAGCTGGCTGGGAGGGAGACCGGGGAAAAGTCTGCAGCTGCCGAAGAGGCAAGAGACTTTTTCTTGCCTCTTTGTTTCGCTGCGCGCAAGGAGAGGGGATTCAGAGCGCCGCCTAAACGAACTCCAGAGAAGGGCGCGAGCCGCGGCGATCAGCGCGGACCCCAGAGACGGGCGTGAGACGCTGGGGCTGCTGCTGCCGCCTCCAAAAAGCCTGTGTGTGAGCACAGGTCACTCTCCACACCGCCCCTCCCGGGAGCCGGTGCAGCCCACCACTGCCAGGGTCCCGTGCTCCCCGGACAAATTCCCCGGGAGAACGCACTGCGCGCCTCAGGCTGGTGCAACGTCACGCCGGCCTCTGCTGCCGCAGGCTCGCCCCGCCTCCTCCGTACCCCTCCCTCCCCGCGGCCTGAGTGAGCCAGCGCCCCCGAAGCAGCTGCTCCTTTAACCCCGTTCTGTCTGGGCGGGGAATAGACGCCCTCAGGCGACCTACATGCAGAGGCGGGTCCAAATCCAAAGCTGAACCCCAGGAGCTGTGTGAACAGGGAAGAGAAGGGGAAATCTCTCCCAGCAGCCTCAGAAGCAGCGGATTAAAACTCCACAAACAACTTGATGTGCCTGCATCTGTTGAATACCTGAATAGACAACGAATCATCCCAAATTCAGGAGGTGGACTTTGGGAGCAAGATATATTAATTTTTCCCCTGTTCCTTTTTTTTTGTGAGTGTATATGTATATGCTTCTGGGTGAGATTTTGTCTGTATAGCTTTGCTTTACAATAGCTTTATTTTACTTCACTATATTATAGCCTCTTTCTTTCTTTCTATTTTTTCTCCCTTTTACTCTGAGCCGTGTGGACGAAAGGCTCTTGGTGCTCCAGCCAGGCATCAGGGCTGTGCCTCTGAGGTGGGAGAGCCAACTTCAGGACACTGGTCCACAAGAGACCTCCCAGCTCCACGTAATACCAAATGGTAAAAATCTCTCAGAGATCTCCATCTCAACATCAAGACCCAGCATCACTCAATGACCAGCAAGCTACAGTGCTGAACACCCTATGCCAAACAACTAGCAAGACAGGAACACAGCCCCATCCATTAGCAGAGAGGCTGCCTAAAATCATAATAAGGCCACAGACACCCCAAAATACACCACCAGACGTGGATGTGCCCACCAGAAAGACAAGATCCAGCCTCATCCACCAGAGCTCAGGCACTAGTTCCCTACACCAGGAAGCCTACACAACCCACTGAACCAACCTTAGCCACTGGGGACGGATACCAAAAACAACGGGAACTACAAACCTGCAGCCTGTGAAAAGGAGACCCCAAACACAGTAAGATAAGCAAAATGAGACGACAGAAAAACACACAGCAGATGAAGGAGCAGGGTCAAAACACTCCAGATTTAACAAATGAAGAGGAAATAGGTAGTCTACCTGAAAAAGAATTCAGAATAATGATAGTAAGGATGATCCAAAATCTTGGAAATAGAATAGACAAAATGCGGGCTTCCCTGGTGGCGCAGTGGTTGAGAATCTGCCTGCCAATGCAGGGGACACGGGTTCGAGCCCTGGTCTGGGAAGATCCCACATGCCGCGGAGCAACTAGGCCCGTGAGCCACAACTACTGAGCCTGCGCGTCTGGAGCCTGTGCTCCGCAGCAAGAGAGGCCGTGACAGTGAGAGGCCCGTGCACCGCGATGAAGAGTGGCCCCCACTCGCTGCAACTAGAGAAAGCCCTCGCACAGAAACGAAGACCCAACACAGCCAAAAATAAGTAAATAAATAAATTATAAAAAAAAAAAAAGAATAGACAAAATGCAAGAAACATTTAACAAGGACGTAGAAGAACTAAAGAGGAACCAAGCAATGATGAAAAACACAATAAATGAAATTAAAAATACTCTAGATGGGATCAATAGCAGAATAACTGAGGCAGAAGAAAGGATAAGTGACCTGGAAGATAAAATGGTGGAAATAACTACTGCAGAGCAGGATAAAGAAAAAAGAATGAAAAGAACTGAGGACAGTCTCAAGAGACCTCTGGGACAACATTAAACGCACCAACATCCGAATTATAGGGGTCCCAGAAGAAGAAGAGAAAAAGAAAGGGACTGAGAAAATATTTGAAGAGATTATACTTGAAAACTTCCCTAATATGGGAAAGGAAATAGTTAATCAAGTCCTGGAAGCACAGAGAGTCCCATACAGGATAAACCCAAGGAGAAACACACCAAGACACATATTAATCAAACTGTCAAAAATTAAATATAAGGAAAATATATTAAAGGCAGCAAGGGAAAAACAACAAATAACACACAAGGGAATCCCCATAAGGTTAACAGCTGATCTTTCAGCAGAAACTCTGCAAGCCAGAAGGGAGTGGCAGGATATACTTAAAGTGATGAAGGAGAAAAACCTACAACCAAGATTACTCTACCCAGCAAGGATCTCATTCAGATTCGATGGAGAAATTAAAACCTTTACAGACAAGCAAAAGCTGAGAGAGTTCAGCACCACCAAACCAGCTTTACAACAAATGCTAAAGGAACTTCTCTAGGCAAGAAACACAAGAGAAGGAAAACACCTACAATAACAAACCCAAAACATTTAAGAAAATGGGAATAGGAACATACATATCGATAATTACCTTGAATGTAAATGGATTAAATGCTCCCACCAAAAGACACAGGCTGGCTGAATGGATACAAAAACAAGACCCATATATATGCTGTCTACAAGAGACCCACTTCAGACCTAGAGACACATACAGACTGAAAGTGAGGGGATGGAAAAAGATATTCCATGCAAATGGAAATCAAAAGAAAGCTGGAGTAGCAATTCTCATATCAGACAAAATAGACTTTAAAATAAAGACTATTACAAGAGACAAAGAAGGACACTATATAATGATCAAGGGATCGATCCAAGAGGAAGCTATAACAATTGTAAATATTTATGCACCCAACATAGGAGCACCTCAATACATAAGGCAAATACTAACAGCCATAAAAGGGGAAATCGACAGCAACACAATCATAGTAGGGGACTTTAACACCCCACTTTCACCAATGGACAGATCATCCAAAATGAAAATAAATAAGGAAACACAAGCTTTAAATGATACATTAAACAAGATGGACTTAATTGATATTTATAGGACATTCTACCCAAAAACAACAGAATACACATTTTTCTCAAGTGCTCATGGAACATTCTCCAGGATAGATCATATCTTGGGTCATAAATCAAGCCTTGGTAAATTTAAGAAAATTGAAATCGTATCAAGTATCTTTTCCGACCACAACGCTATGAGACTAGATATCAATTACAGGAAAAGATCTGTAAAAAATACAAACACATGGAGGCTACACAATACACTACTTAATAACGAAGTGATTACTGAAGAAATCAAAGGGGAAATCAAAAAATACCTAGAAACAAATGACAATCGAGATACGACGACCCAAAACCTATGGGACGCAGCAAAAGCAGTGCTAAGAGGGAAGTTTATAGCAATACAAGCCTACCTCAAGAAACAGGAAACATCTCGAATAAACAACCTAACCTTGCACCTAAAGCAATTAGAGAAAGAAGAAAAAAAAAACCCCAAAGCCAGCAGAAGGAAAGAAATTATAAAGATCAGGTCAGAAATAAATGAAAAAGAAATGAAGGAAACAATAGCAAAAATCAATGAAACTAAAAGCTGGTTCTTCGAGAAGATAAACAAAATTGATAAACCATTAGCCAGACTCATCAAGAGAAAAAGGGAGAAGACTCAGATCAATAGAATTAGAAATGAAAAAGGAGAAGAAACCACTGACACTGCAGAAATAACAAAAGATCATGAGAGATTACTACAAGCAACTCTATGCCAATAAAATGGACAACCTGGAAGAAATGGACACATTCTTAGAAATGCACAAACTGCCGAGACTGAACCAGGAAGAAATAGAAAATATGAACAGACCAATCACAAGCACTGAAATTGAAACTGTGATTAAAAACCTTCCAACAAACAAAAGCCCAGGACCAGAGGGCTTCACAGGTGAATTCTATCAAACATTTAGAGACGAGCTAACACCTATCCTTCTCAAACTCTTCCAAAATATTGCAGAGGGAGGAACACTCCCAAACTCATTCTACGAGGCCACCATCACCCTGATACCAAAACCAGACAAAGATGTCACAAAGAAAGAAAACTACAGGCCAATATCACTGATGAACATAGATGCAAAAATCCTCAACAAAATACTAGCAAACAGAATCCAACAGCACATTCAAATGATCATACACCATGATCAAGTGGGGTTTATCCCAGGAATGCAAGGATTCTTCAATATACGCAAATCAATCAATGTGATACACCATATTAACAAATTGAAGGAGAAAAACCATATGATCATCTCAATACTGCAGAAAAAGCTTTCGACAAAATTCAACACCCATTTATGATAAAAGCCCTGCAGAAAGTAGGCATAGAGGGAACTTTCCTCAACATAATAAAGGCCATATATGACAAACCCACAGCCAACATTGTCCTCAATGGTGAAAAACTGAAACCATTTCCACTAAGATCAGGAACAAGACAAGGTTGCCCACTCTCACCACTATTATTCAACATAGTTTTGGAAGTGTTAGCCACAGCAATCAGAGAAGACAAAGAAATAAAAGGAATCCAAATCGGAAAAGAAGAAGTAAAGCTGTCACTATTTGCAGATGACATGATACTATACATAGAGAATCCTAAAGATGCTACCAGAAAACTCCTAGAGCTAATCAATGAATTTGGTAAAGTAGCAGGATACAAAATTAACGCACAGAAATCTCTTGCATTTCTATACACTAATGACGAAAATCTGAAAGTGAAATTAAGAAATCACTCCCATTTACCACTGCAACAAAAAGAATAAAATATCTAGGAATAAACCTACCTAAGGAAACAAAAGACCTGTATGCAGAAAATTATAAGACACTGATGAAAGACATTAAAGATGATACAAATAGATGGAGAGATATACCATGTTCCTGGATTGGAAGAATCAACATTGTGAAAATGACTCTACTACCCAAAGCAATCTACAGATTCAATGCAATCCCTATCAAACTACCACTGGCATTTTTCACAGAACTAGAACAAAAAATTTCACAATTTGTATGGAAACACAAAAGACCCCGAATAGCCAAAGCAATCTTGAGAACGAAAAATGGAGCTGGGGGAATCAGGCTTCCTGACTTCAGACTATATTACAAAGCTTCAGTAATCAAGACAGTTTGGTACTGGCACAAAAACAGAAATATAGATCAATGGAACAGGTTAGAAAGCCCAGAGATAAACCCACACACATATGGTCACCTTATCTTTGATAAAGGAGGCAAGCATATACAGTGGAGAAAAGACAGCCTCTTCAATAAGTGGTGCTGGGAAAATTGGACAGGTACATGTAAAAGTATGAAATTAGAACACTCCCTGACACCATGCACAAAAATAAACTCAAAATGGATTAAAGACCTAAGTGTAAGGGCAGACACTATCAAACTCTTAGAGGAAAACATAGGCAGAACACTCTATGACATACATCACAGCAAGATTCTTTTTGACCCAGCTCCCAGAGAAATGGAAATAAGAACACAAATAAACAAATGGGACCTAATGAAACTTAAAAGCTTTTGCACAGCAAAGGAAACCATAAACAAGACCAAAAGACAACCATCAGAATGGGAGAAAATATTTGCAAATGAAGCAACTGACAAAGGATTAATCTCCAAGATTTACAAGCAGCTCATGCAGCTCAATAACAAAAAAACCAACAACCCAATCCAAAAATGGGCAGAAGACCTAAATAGACATTTCTCCAAAGAAGATATACAGATGGCGTACAGACACATGAAAGAATGCTCAACATCATTAATCATTAGAGAAATGCAAATCAAAACTACAATGAGATATCATCTCACACCGGTCAGAATGGCCATCATCAAAAAATCTAGAAACAATAAATGCTGGAGAGGGTGTGGAGGAAAGGGAACACTCTTGCACTGTTGGTGGGAATGTAAATTGATACAGCCACTATGGAGAACAGTATGGAGGTTCCTGAAAAAACTACAAATAGAACTACCATACGACCCAGCAATCCCAATACTGGGCATATACCCTGAGAAAACCATAGGTCAAAAAGAGTCATGTACCAAAATGTTCATTGCAGCTCTATTTACAATAGCCAGGACATGGAAGCAACCTAAATGTCCATCGACAGATGAATGGATAAAGCAGATGTGGCACATTTATACAATGGAATATTACTCAGCCATAAAAAGAAATGAAATGGAGGTATTTGTAATGAGGTGGATGGAGTTAGAGTCTGTCATACAGAGTGAAGTAAGTCAGAAAGAGAAAAACAAATACAGTATGCTAACACATATATACGGAATCTAAGGAAAAAAAAAAAAAAGGCCATGAAGAACCTAGTGGCAAGACGGGAATAAAGACACAGACCTACTAGAGAATGGACTTGAGGATATGGGGAGGGGGTGGGGTGAGATGTGACAGGGTAAGAGAGTGTCATGGACATATATACACTACCAAATGTAAAATAGATAACTAGTGGGAAGCAGCCGCATAGCACAGGGAGATCAGCTCGGTGCTTTGTGACCACCTAGAGGGGTGGGATGGGGAGGGTAGGAGGGAGGGAGATGCAAGAGGGAAGAGAAATGGGAACATATTGTATATGTATAACTGATTCACTTTGTTATAAAGCAGAAGCTAACACACTATTGTAAGGCAATTATACTTCAATAAAGATGTTTAAAAAAAAATTATTAATATCAAAAAAATTTTTTTTAATAATAATAATAAAAAAGGAAGAGAGCAACCAAACCAATAAACAAATCTACCAATGATAACAAGTGCTAAAACTATACTAAGATAAACATAAAAATCAGGAACAAATCAGTTGCTCCCAAAGTCCATCGCCTCAATTTTGGGATGATTCATTGTCTATTCAGCTATTCCACAGATGCAGGGTACATCAAGTTGATCGTGGGGATTTAATCCGCTGCTCCTGAGGCTGCTGGGAGAGATTTCCCTTTCTCTTCTTTGTTCGCACAGCTCCTGGGGTTCAGCTTTGGTTTTGGCCCCGCCTCTGCATGTAGGTCGCCCTCAGGCATCTGTTCCCACCCAGACAGGACGGGGTTTAAACAGCTGCTGATTAGGGGGCTCTGGCTCACTCAGGCTGGGGGGAGGGAGGGGTACGGTAGTTATAATTGGAATGGGGGGTGAGCCTGCGGTGGCAGAGGCCAGCGTGACATTGCAACAGCCTGAGGCGCACCGTGTGTTCTCCTGCGGAACTTGTCCCTGGATCACAGGACACTGGCAGTGGCTTGTTGCACAGGCTCCCAGGGGTGTGTGGATAGTGACCTGTGCTTGCACACAGGATTCTTGGTGGCTGCAGCAGCAGTGTTAGCATTTCATGCCCATCTCTGGGGTCTGAGCTAATAGCTGTGGCTCGTGACCGTCTCTGGTGCTCGTTTAGGCGGTGCTCTGCCTTCTGTGGGCAGACAGGGAAGGAATCCCCTCTCCTCGCACACCCGAAACAATGGTCTCTTGCCTCTTAGGCAGGTCCAGACATTTTCCCGGACTCCCTCTCGGCTAGCTGTGGCGCACTAGCCCCCTTCAGGCTGTGTTCACGCAGCCAACCCCAGTCCTCTCCCTGGGATCTGACCTCCGAAGCCCGAGCCTAAGCTCCCAGCCCCCACCCACCCTGGCGGGTGAGCAGACAAGCCTCTCAGGCTGGTGAGTGCTGGTCAGCACCCATCGCTGTGCGGGAATCTGTCCGCTTTGCCCTCTGCACCCCTATTGCTGCGCTCTCCTCCGTGGCTCCGAAGCTTCCACCCCCTTTCTCCACCAGCAAAGGGGCTTCCTAGTGTGTGGAAACTTTTCCTCCTTCACAGCCCTCCCAGAGGTGCAGGTTCTGTTCCTATTCTTGTGTCTCTGTTTTTTCTTTTTTCTTTTGCCCTACCCAGGTACGTGGGGACTTTCTTGCCTTTTGGGAAGTCTGAGGTCTTCTACCAGCATTCAGTAGGTGTTCTCTAGGAGTTGTTCCATGTGCAGATGTATTTTTGATGTATTTCTGGGGAGGAAGGTTATTTCCATGTCTTACTCCTCTGCTATCTTGAAGGTCCCCACCCAGCCAGTTTATATTGCAGTAACAAGCCACCCCAAAATCTCAGTGGTTTAACATTCAGAAGTTTATTTCTTGCTCACACAAAGTCCCTTCAGACCTAGGGATCTCTCCGGGTAACTACTTCTATACCCAGAGACCCAGGTGCTTGAATCTCTTAGCCCAGCCATCTTAACACAAAGCCTATGGTCCACACAGCAGGGTAAGAGACTGAATGAAAGATCTCACAATAATAACTAAGTGCTTTAGCCAAAAACTACATGTGTCACTTGCACTCACAGCCCATTGGCTTGAATGGGCTGTGACCCCATGCAACCGTAAGAGGGCTATAAAATTCAATCTTCCAAGTTCCAAGAAAGAAAAGTGAACCATCCCTAGCCACCACCATGCTTTCCAAAATGTCCAAGATTAACAGGCCAGCATGGGGCACCAGATCATCATGCAGAACATGACCAAGGACCAGGAGGCAAGGCTCGGTCCAGAGGCAGCTGCTGCTGATACCATCATCATCGCCACCTCCTTAACATTCATCTCTCACATGTAATTATTCTTCAAGTCTTACAGGTTCTACCTCCTTAAATATTGCCGTATTGGGCAGTAATGGGCCCCTTTTCTCCATTACTGCTACCACTACCTTACTTTAGCCTCTCGCCACCTTCATTTGCAAATCTGTAGTCTTCTACCTGGTCTTCCCACTCTCGGTCTTCCAATATATGTCCTGTCTCAAAGAGTCCCATCCCATTTCCTGATCATCCAACCCCAAAACTCCCTTTACCCCAGCCACTTTCTACTGCCTTATTCTATGTTTTTTTCAGATCCCTTCTCACTATCTGAAATTGTAAGTATACCTATCTACTTGTCCCCCCTTCCACTGCTGCCACGATACACATAAACATGCACTGGAATGTGAGCTCCCTCAGATTTGGGAATTGACTAATCAGAGCTTCATCTCCACCTTGTAGAAGAATGCCTAGCGCAAGGCAGATCCTCAATGTGTATTTGTGGAATGAATAAATTTTCCATCATGAAGCCCATGTGATCGTTATAAAACAACTCTGACCATGTAATTTCTCAACTTAAATGCTCCAATGACTCCTTATTGTATTTCCAGATAAAGTTTCTGCTCCTTAGCAAATTTCTGAGAACCTCCATGAAATATCTCTGCTTATTCCTCTGGTGTCACAGACTACAGTCCCCTCATTCTCAAGGGGTTTTCTCTCCCAGCTGACTTTGTAACTCATTTTCCCTCAGAGTAAAGTACTTTTCAAAGACAACCACTCCCTTTACTTGGTTAATTCCAATTTGTTCTTCAGGATTCAAGTCAGACAGTCCCTCCTCTAAAGGTTAGAACCCCTCCTCTGTACTGTGATAGTCACCAGGTTAAAACTAGAAACTGTGGTAGACACCAGGTTAAAACCAGGCCCTGGGCTAGATACTAGGTTACAACTGTAAACATGACCTATCCGTGTTATGGTGGCACAACTAGTTCTAAAAATCTAACTCCCAAACCCAGCTTAAAGCATTGTTCATGTAGAATATTATTATCATCGTTATTACTCTTATTGTTACTCCTACTAGTTATACTTCTTTTAACCAATGGCTTTAATCATCCAGAATGGCCTGAAAACTCAGAAGTAAGCAAGCAAGGTCTCTGGAGTAGTCAAATTGATGTCACAAAGCTGATACACTTTATTTATAATCTGGCCCCCAGGTCCTCCCTCAGAGCCTCATTACAGTACAGTGTTCTCTCATTTAAAAGAGATTTCAAACAACCTTCACTATTTGGTTTGCCAGCCCACTAGATGATAGAATCCACCAATCAACAACTATTTTATTAAGTGCTTACTACACACAACACATTGTGCTAAGTTGTGGGAACTAGAAGAAAGTATAAAAATGTCCCCACTCCAGGGGTACATGGGCACACTCCATACTTTCTACTCAATTTTCCCGTGAACATAAAACTGTTCTAATAAGTAAAGTTAATTAGTTAAAAAAATTTTTAAGTCTACACTCCTGTCCTTATGACCACCCACTTTATTGAAGAGGTACCCCAAATAAGAAGACAGAATAAGAGGTAAATACCTCATGAAAGCAAGAAATGAAATATGACTTTTTCAACTAGAGAGGATACAGGGGTTAGGGGTTGGGGAATAGGAAAATCAGGAATAACAACTTAATAAACATAGTAGTTTTAGAGCTACTTATTGAAGAGATGAAAAACCCTGCATACCTAAAGAAGCTCTGATCTAGGACAATGGGAAGGGCACTCAGCTAAGAGCTGAGTGCTGAATTTCCATTTAGGTCTCTATTTGCCCTGCTGTGCAGCTTTCAGAAAGTCATGCCAGCTCTCTGGGCCTCACTCTCTTCTTGTCTATCGTGAGGGAGCTGAACCAGATGGTCTTCATCAAGGCCCACCATGCTTTAAAATCCTATGATTCTATGTTCAAACTTCTGACCATGAGCCATCAAAATAAAGGTAAAATATATTCAGTATACTGTTTAAAAGGCAGGCAGGTTTATAGAATTTTTTAAGTTTGCAATTTAGCAGGATAAGTTTCAGTTATCCGAAAAATCCACTTAAGTGGAACACTGCTATCCCCCCCTAGTGCTAGAAAAGTGAAAATTTCACAGTGTTATTTAAACAGCCCAGCATGGGCTGACCAAAATAATTTTAGGCCAAAGAAATAGAGAAACCTGCAGGGGATTCTCCTTTCCCTGCAGTTTCTATAAAAAACAACTGGCCAAAGGAGGTAAATCTGTCATTCCCAAAAAGCACCCCATTAGGAAAGCAAGTGTTGCAAGGGTGGAGAAGTCAGCTACTATAGAAGATGGACAGGTACCAATGCTCTCTACCTAACCACCTCCCACCATATCTCATACCCCCTGAGCAAGGTATAGACGTGTGCTGCTGAATACTGGGACTGTGCTACCTTGTACTAAAAAGTTATCAGTAGCCAGTACAGGGTAACCAGATGGACACCTGTCCAATTGGCTATAGTTTTAATGTTTTAAAACGTAAATACCTGTTTCCCTTTATACAGATACATCACATATGAGAACAACTTCATGCCCTAAAGATGACTAATAAACGAGTTACCAATTGTACTGGATCTGGACAGAGGGAGACTGCCAAGCCCAGAGATGCTGCTCACATCCACGCCCAGCTGAGGCAGACGAGAGCTGACTCTGAAGAAAGCTCATGCATTCCTCTATTCATTCACTTGACAGTTTCAGGCCCCTACTATGTGTCAAGCACTGTATTAAACCCAGGAATTTAGCAGTGGAGAAAAACTAGACATGATCTTTGCCTTCATGTAATGTACTTTTTGTAAAATTACAAAAGCTTTATGAGCTACTGAAGATTAGTAATATTTCAGAAAAATTGGTGTCTAGGAAGGGGGGATATGGAAGATTGACTGACCTACTTGTGGGGTTAAGGGGAAGCAAGGAAGCCTTTCTCTTGAAGAGATGGCATTTGAACTGAGAACTCAAGGTTGAGCTGGTATTAACTTCTAGCTCTTTATATAAGGCAGCCAATCAATTATTTGCCATCATGCATCAATGTTTGTCAGCCTAGTGTGCACAAACTCACACACCTAGGTATACTAGGAAAATACAGTCACTAGATTACTTGGCACAGCTTTCATTCTGTCAACTTTACTCAAAATTTATTAGGGGAAAATTTAATTATATTAAAACCAACACAGATTTATTATTACAGAAAAAAAAATATTTGAGTGTTTTTTAAAGAAAAAAAAAACAAAACATTGAGACAGTTCTAGTCTTCTGTAGGATTGTTTTGGGCAATGCCCAACCCCTCTATTCACTTTCACCTGTCATTAGGGCTACTTCAATAGAAAAGTATAAAAAGTTATTGATGTATCATTAATAAAAGAGCCTCAGATATGATTCAAGATTATTTTTATCACTGAGCTTTAAGTGACAATGGATAAGTGTTCATTTCCAGTAGTAGCAATAGTAGTAGTAGTAGTCATAGTCTCAATAGTGTAGCTATTGCAGTAGTAGTAGCTGTTATTGTTATTGTAGTTATAGTTAATAGCAGTAAGTAGTAGTGGTGGTGGTTGTTGTCATAATCATAGTAGTAGTTAAGAGCTGGGTTGGAGCTGAGCACTAACATTTACCAGCTGAATGAGATCAGACAAATTATTTAAATTTCCTACATCTTTAGAATGGGGTTAATGAAACATGTATCTCCTTAGATTGTTGAAAGAAATAAATTAAATATGTATCAAGGAAGGTGCTGGCACAAAACAAGCCCTCCACATGTAGAGGCTATTTTTAAAGTATTATCTTTATTATTAGTGTTACTGGTATTATATCTCAACATCCTGAGAGGAAGCTGGAGTAAAGGAAAAGCAAGTCAAAGTTAGTTTGGAGTTGACGAGTAGTGAGTAATAAAATAACCTAACTTCAATCTGAATCAAACCCATGATCATCAACAATTTCATTAGGGAAAAAATGCTCTCCATGTGGGGTTGCTGTCATAATTTCCTTTAAAGTACTTTATAATATCTGTTTATGCACTAACTCAAGTTAAACTAATCCATGTTGCATTTCTCAAAAGAAAGAATTATATCAAGCACCAAATATATTAAGCAAATAATAACAGACCATAAGGGAGAAATAGACAACAATACAATAATTTTAGGGAGCTTCAGTATCCCATTTTCAGCAGTGAATAGATCATCCAGACAAATATAAACAAGGAAACATTGGAAATGAACAAATAGACATATGTCTTTTTTTTTTTTTTTTTAGACATATGTCTTAATAGACATATACAGAACATTCCATCCAATAGAAGCAGAACACATTCTTCTCAAGTATACATGGAACATTCTCCAGGAAAGATCATATGATAGGCCACAAAACAAATCTTAGCAAATTTAAGAAGATTAAAATCATACCAACTATTTTCTCTGTCCACATTGGTATGAAACTAGATATAAAGAACAAGAGGAAAGTGAGAAGATCTACAAATATATGGAAATTAAACAACACACGTTTAAGCAATCATTGGGTCAAAGAAGAAATCAAAAGGGAAATAAAAATTCTCAAAACAAGTGAAAGTGGAAATATATCAAATATTGTGTGATGCAGCAAAAGCACTTCTGAGAGGGAAGTTTATAGCAATAAACACATATATTAAGAAATTTAATTGGGATTGACATGTATACAGTGATGTGTATAAAATTGATGACTGATTAAAAAAATAAATAAAATTAAAATTAAAAAAAAAGAAATTTAAAAGATCTCAAATAAACAACCTAACTTTACACCTCAAGGAACTAGAAAAAGAAGAACTAATTAAGCCTAAAGTTAGCAAAAGGAAGGGAATAATAATGATTAGAGTAGAAGTGAATGAAATAGAGACCAGAAAAATAACAGAAAGTATCAATGAAACTAAGAGCTGATTCTTTGAAAAGCTAAACAAAACTGACAAGCTTTAGCTAGACTAAGAAAAAAGAGAGAAGACAAAAATAAATAAAATTAGAAATAAAAGAGGAGACGCTACAACTGATACTACGGAAATATATAGAATCATAAGAGACTACTATAAACAATTACATGCCAACAAATTAAATAACCTATAAGAAATAAATACATCTAGAAACACATGACTTACCAAGACTAAATCAGGAAGAACTAGAAAATTTGAACAGACAATAACTAATAAAGAGATTGAGTCAGTAATCAAAAAATTCCCAACACAGAAAACTCTAAGACCAGACAGCTTCACTGGAGAATTCTACCAAAGATTTCAAGAAGAATTAATACCAACCCTCTTCAAACTCTTCCAAAATATTGAGGAGGAGGGAACACTTCCAAACTCATTCTATGAAGCTAGCATTACTTTGATACCAAAACTAGATAAGGATACCACAAGAAAAAAAAAAAAAAACTCCGAGAAAGTCTTTGGCCTTTCCATTTTCCATACAACCCCACTGCGGCTGGCCTGGTTAACTGGATGTTAAAAGCCACCTTAACAGCCCTATCTCCCAACAGCACGTTACAAGGTTGGTCCCCTCGGCTGTCTGAAGCTATCAGACTGTAAAATGCAGGCTGACAATCTGCATATGAACGGCTGCCTGACTGAACACCAACAAGGGCGTTGAGAAAGCAGGTACAAAAGGGAGGTCTTTGCCTATCCAGTGGGAGGAAGGTCTTGTTTTTGTCTGTTTGTTTTGCAGCTACCACTGGACTTCCCACCTGGTGTTACTGTAATTCTTTGGCATTTAAATTGGTCTCCCCCTCCCAGGTGGTATCCTGGATGGGACTTGCCTTGGTATCACCTTCATTCAGGGATTTTATGTGGGAATGGGCCCCAGCAGACCCAGATCACCTCTCCAGAAGCATTAGCACAGGAGCTGAAGTGGATTTAGTCATGTGGGGTCCCACTGAGGTCCCTGTATATAATTTTAGTTTACCTACTGAAGATATTAAGGATAAAATGTGTGATATCACCACTGGGAAAAATGCCAAAACCAGGGGTGGTTTTGGCCGGTGGAGATCACATGGCTACAGTGTTACTCATGAATGAGGATTTGCTTTATCTTTGACCCCTAAAACACTTGTCTTATTGCCCATAGTGTCTGCCTCATGAACTTCCTGACTCTGGTTACGGGAAGTGTCTTCCTATGCTGGGCCCCAACATATGCAGAGGTCCACAATCGTTCTGACTACAGGGTCTGTGGCCCATTGCCTGTCTCCAGTGCCCAGGGGATGCCGTGGACAGTTCACCTGTTCAACCATGTGGAATAGGAACAATGGCTTGGATTGGTGACCAAAAATCCCCTTGGAGATCTGACTCCTACTGAGGGAAGTTCTATGTTTGATTACAGTGACTCTAAACAATATGTTTTTCCCCTGGTGCAAAACTAGTCAAATGATTCCCGGATTCCAGTGGCTTATCATATTTGGGATGGCTTGGGGTAGTTGGGAGCTGAACATGGAGTCTTGAGGTCAGTAGCCCCCATCTGCATAAAAGGACCAACCATATCCAAACAAATCACGGACATATCGGATGTCTTCCCTATGAAGTCTGCCAAGTAACCACAAGATATTAAATACTGAATGGACAGGAAAAGAAGCAGCTTCATACAACAGGCTCCTTTACGACTCCCAAACAAGGGATCTGGATATGTGGATCCTATTTGTGCCTTATCTCCCCTGTGGGTGAATGGGCCAATGCACCTTGGGGTTTCCTTCCCTCTCAGGCCATATCTATATATATATATATATACACATACGTTCTTACTGGAAATTTCCCATAACCTTCCTGCTATTAAGTGCAGGTGGTGGGTCCATCATAGTTTGCCATGGTGGGAATGGCCAACATCTGTTTTCCTTCCCCAGTACATAGGTGTAAGTGCCATACGGGAAATCCAGGGGTTAGCACAGTTCACCATGTCAGCTTTGAATGACACCCTCGAAAGCATCTCTCTATTAAACCAGGAAACTGCTCAAAAGAGAAAAGTGGTGCTGCAAACCGTACGGCTTTAGACATGTTGACAGCTGTGCAGGGAGGAGCTTGTACCTTTATTGGGCAGGAATGCTGTGCATTTATACACCTTCATCTGAACCCAACATAACTGATTTACTCTCCCATATGAAAACAGTCATTAATCCTAGAAAAAAAAAACAAAACTATAGACCAATATCCCTGATGAATGTAGATGTAAAAATTCTCAACCACATGTTAGCAAACCAAACTCAAGAACACATTAAAAGGATTTATACCATGGCCAAGTGGGAATTATCCTTGGAATACAAGGATGTTTCAACATATGCAAATCAATAAATGTAATACATCACATCAATATAATGAAAGATTAAAATCACACAATAACCTCAATAGACACAGAAAAAGCATTTGACAAAATACAACATTCTTTCAAGATAAAAACCCTTAATAGATTGGGTATAGAAGGAGCATACCTCAACATAATAAAGAGCATATACTGATAAACCCACAGCTAACATTATACTCAATGGAGAAAAATTGAAAACACTTCCTCTAAGATCAGAAACAAGACAAGGACACCCATCATCACCACTTCTATTCAGTATAGTGCTGGAAGTGCTATCTAGAGCAATTAGGCAAGACAAAGAAATAAAAGGCATCCAAATCAGAAAGGAGGAAGTAATATGATCACTATTTGGTGATGATATAATCTTATATGTAGAAAATCCCAAAGAGTCAGTCAAAAAACTGTTGGAATTAATCCATGATTTCAGTAAAGTGGTAGGATACAAAATCAACATACAGGAATCAGTTGCATTTCTTTATTAATGATGAAGTATCTGAAAAACAAATAAAGAAAACTATCCCATTCACAATAGCATCAAAAATAAAAACATACTTAGGAATAAATTCAACCAAGGAAGTAAAATATCTGTACAATGAAAGCTGCAAGACTTTGCTGGAAGAAGCTGAAGAAGACACAAACAAATGGAAAGACATCATGTGTTCATGGACTGGAAGAATTAATATTTTTTAAATGATCATACCACCCAAAGCCATGTACAGATTCAATGGAATCCATATCAAAATACCAAAGATATTCTTCACAGAAATAGAAGAAACAATCCTAAAGTTTATCTAAAACCACAAAAGGCCCAAAATAGCCAAAACGATCCTGAGAGAAAAAATAAAAGAAACAAAGCTGGCAGTATCACCACTTCTGAATTTCAAACTATACTATAAAGCCATAGTAATAAAAACAGTACAAAAATAGACACATCAAACCAGTGGAACAGAATAGAGAGCCCAGAATTAAATCCTGGCATATTCAGTCAACTAATATTCAACAAGGGAGCCAAGAATACCCAATAGGGAAAAGATGGTCTCTTCAATAAATGGTGCTGGGAAAACTGGAGAAACATATGCAGAACAATGAAATTAGACCCCTATCTCATACCACTGGCAAAAATAAACTAGAAATGGATCAAAGACTTAAATATAAGACCTGATACCATAAAACTCCTAAAAGAAAAAATAGGGAAGAAGCTCATCGATATTGGTCTTGGAGATGATATTTTGAACATGATGCCAAAAGCACAAACAACAAAAGCAAATATCAACAAATGGGATTATATCAAACTCACCTTCTACACAGCAAAAGAAATAACAAAATGAAAAGATAGAACTACTTAATAAGAGAAAAATTTTACAAACTACATATTGCATTAAGGGTTAATATCCAAAATATATAAAGAACTCAGTCGACTTAATAAAAAATAATAATAATTTGATTAAAAATAGTCAGAAGGACTAAGTAACTAAATAGACATTTTTCCAAAGAGGACATCAAAATGACCAACAGACACATGAAAAGATATTCAACATCACTAATCACCAGGAAAATGCAAATCAAAACCGCAATGGGATATCACCTCATACCTGTTAGAATGGCTATTATCAAGAAGACAAGAGACAGATGCAGGTGAGGATGTGGTGAAAAGGGAACCTTTATACATCGTTGGTGGGAATGTAAATCGGTCCAACCACTATGGAAAACAATAAGGAAGTTCCTCAAAAAATTAAAACTAGATCTGACATACAATCCAGCAATTCCATTCTGGGTACATACCCAAAGGAAATGAAAACAGGATTTCAGTGAGGTACATACACTCCCATGTTTCTCACAGCATTATTCACAGTAGTCAAGATATGGAAACAACCCAAAAGCCCATCAAAGGATGAATGGATAAAAAAAGATGTAATTCATATACACAATGGAATATTGTTCAGCCATGAGAAAGGAGGATAGCCTTCCATTTGCAACAACATGGACAGACTTTGAGCACACTACGCTAATCAAGATAAGTCAGACAGAGAAAGACTAGTACTATATGAGATCCCTTATATGTGGAATCTAAAAAAGTTAAACCTATAAAAAAGAGAGTAAAAATTTATTCAATTTTTTTAAAAAGGGGAAAAAGAAAAAAAATATCAAATCTCAAACAGGGAATGGGGTACTTGGTGTCTCCAAGGAGGTAGACCTAGCATGACTTTTTTGTTTATAGTTACCTACTTCTGGCTTCTTTCACCTCTCCGGAGTAGATTGCCAGAGAGGTGATTACTCCTGGTTTTCTATAAGCCACTTTTTTAAAGAAAAGCAAATCTTCCTTAGCCATTTAATTCTCACTGCAGAAACCAACATGCCAACGTAAGCCTTAGAGCTGCTATCCCTTATTGTTTTCTATATCCTTCCTAAGAGCCTTTCCTCTTCAAAGACTAGTTAGAACCTCATGTTCTGAAGTCCCAGGTAGCTGGACACTTAATCTTCTTAGCCAGGAGAACAAGAGCTTGCTTGCAGACGTGGTAGGAAATAATAAAAACATTTTGCCTTAAAGACAAACTTAGCATTTAGTCTGACTGCACGCAAATAATTTAATCCTTTTTTTATTTTTCTTACCGGCTCAAAAGCAGGCACATTCTCTTTAGAGATTAGCCAGAATGTGATGACTTAATTCACATTTACTACTTACATGCCTGGCTTAACATTCTTATGAATGTGCTTCTGAACATTCTTCCTAAAAGCACTGCTGTCATTTTTGCTGAGAAAAGTGCCTGCGAATCCATTCATTACAGCAAGGGCCCAGAGTACTGAAAAAAGTGCAGGTAAATGGCTGGGTTTCCAGGTTCAAACCCTGCTCAAGGAGGCAGCAAGAGAGGCCATTACCAGCACCAGCTCTGATGGACACCGTGAATCACAGTCCGGTGGCTTGTCGTCATTTTCCTGATGGATGGTGATAAATTCTAGCAGAGAGTAGGGGCAGAAGAGGTTCAGTATTCAGCTACACTAAGGTCACTGATTATAAGTTTGCGCAGAGAAGTTAGCTCTTCTGCTCTTTCTAGTCATCAAGGCCTGCCCTGAAAACAGAATTCAGTATAGCTTATATTCCTTTCTTCATCTTTCCTTAATTTTTTTAACTCTTTTATTGAGCACTTATTTGGTAAGTGCTTACTTACTTACCAAGCACTTTGCATGCATTAATAATAATGTCCAACATTTATTGAGTGCTACTATGTGCCAGGCCCTACTTTAAATGTTTTGAACAGATCATGCTCATAACAGCCCAGTGCAATAGGGATTGTTATTATCCCCATTTACAGATGAAACTCAGGCCCACAGGGATTAATAACTTGTACAGGATCACACAGCTAGGAAGTGCAATCTGCAGTTGGGGGAAATGCTATCTTGGAGTGTCTAGGGAATTTATTTGAACATTGGCTGTGAACTGGGGGGACAAGCAAAACCTTCTAGGTCATTATTATCTCCTTAAATTCTCCAAAGGCTCTGAATGACAAAGAGTATAAGCATCATCCAAAAGTTAATAGTAGAATAAGAGCTACCGTTACCAGGGGGAGGGGAGAATGCTATTTGGCGACAAGTGGGCCTATCAGTGACCCTGCCCCTGAAATCTTATCCGATAGGTAGTCACCAATATGCAGGTACAGTCCTTTAGTTTCCAGAAGATCTGAGTTTGGACTCAAAAAACCTTAATTCTATATCCAATTATGTAACCTTGGACAAGTCACTTACACTTTCTCAGTCTCCATTTTTTCACCAGTTAATGAGGTTAACATATTAACAACCATCATACCTACCTAACAGAACTGCTGTCAAGCTCAGAGACTCTACAAGAAAATGTTTCATAAACTGAAGAGTGTTACGCAAATGTGTTATAATTGTATTGCATTGAATGTGCTTATTCTATGGGAATATTTTCTATACACATACAGGATTTATTGCTGTCATCTCCTAAGAGAAGAGAGCTTCACTTTTGCATGTTGCCCCTGCTACACTCTAAGACACTGTAGCTTGATTAAAGTGTGAGCTATTTTACCCAGTCCTTGACCAGAAACCTGTAGCAATTTTTATTTCTGACATTCTAAAGGAATCTTTAGTCTGACTATCTAAACCAGGCCTTGGATAACTCTGTATAGTCAAGATGGTTTGAAAGGTCCCACCTATCACAGAAAAGTAAACAAGCTTCCAGTGATCGAAGTGACTAAGCTAAATGAACCAGGGAAGACAGAAGAAAAATGGTTCCTCGAAACTTCACGATTCAAAAATACATAACCAATGCAAATCACAGATATTCAGAAAATGAAATCTGATTCGAAATGTGAGATATTATAGATGGTTTTGTAAAGTAAAAGGCCACCCAAAAGGGATTTACAGAAAGCAAGGCAAATCTGAAGTTGCCCTTGGGATCACTGGAAAGCAAAATAATAGACGCCTAACCAAGTTTTTTCCTCAGATCAAAATTACTATACATCTATAGCCTTAATGCACCAATGTCAAAAGTAAAAAGCTTTGAAGGTCCATGGAAAATGATAGAAAATGAGATTAAGAAAATGAGATTATCCCCGCCGTGTCCTCAAGTCCGTTCTCTATGCCTGCGTCTTTATTCCTGCCCTGCCACTAGGTTCATCAGTACCATTTTCTTAGATTCCATATATGTGCGTTAGCATACGGTATTTATCTTTCTATTTCTGACTTACTTCACTCTGTATGACAGACTCTAGGTCCATCCACCTCCCTACAAATAACTCAATTTCGTTCCTTTTTATGGCTAATATTCCATTGTATATATGTGCCACATCTTCTTTATCCATTCATCTGTTGATGGACACTTAGGTTACTTCCATGTCCTGGCAATTGTAAACAGCGTCGCAAAGAACATTGTAGTACATGTATCTTTTTGAATTATGGTTTTCTCGGGGTATATGCCTAGTAGTGGGATTGCTGGGTCATATGGTAGTTCTATTTTTAGTTCTTTAAGAAACCTCCATACTGTTCTCCATAGTGCCTGTATCAATTTACATTCCCACCAACAGTGTAAGAGGGTTCCCTTTTCTCCACACCCTCTCCAGCATTTATTGTTTGTAGATTTTTTGATGATGGGCATTCTGACCGGTGTGAGGTGATACCTCATTGTGGTTTTGATTTGCATTTCTCTAATGATTAATGATGTTGAGCATCCTTTCATGTTTTGTTGGCAATCATGTTTTGTTGTATGTCTTCTTTGGAGAAATGTCTATTTAGGTCTTCTGCCCATTTTTGGATTGGGTTGTTTGTTTTTTGATATTGAGCTGCATGAGCTTCTTGTATATTTTGGAGATTAATCCTTTGTCAGTTCCTTCATTTGCAAATATTTTCTCCCATTGTGAGGGTTGTCTTTTCATCTTGTTTCTGGTTTCCTTTGCTGTGCAAAAGCTTTTAAGCTTCTTTAGGTCCCATCTGTTTATTTTTTATTTTATTTCCATTACTCTAGGAGGTGGGTCAAAAAGGATCTTGCTGTGATTTATGTCAAAGAGTGTTCTGCCTATGTTTTCCTCTAAGAGTTTTACAGTGTCTGGCCTTACATTTAGGTCTTTAATCCATTTTGAGTTCATTTTTGTGTATGGTGTTAGGAAGTGTTCTAATTTCATTCTTTTACATGTAGCTGTCCAGTTTTCCCAGCTCCACTTATTGAAGAGGCTGTCTTTTCTCCATTGTATATTCTTGCCTCCTTTGTCAAAGATAAGGTGACCATATGTGCGTGGGTTTATCTCTGGCCTATCTATCCTGTTCCATTGATCTACATTTGTTTTTGTGCCAGTACCATACAGTCTTGATTACTGTAGCTTTGTAGTATAGCCGGAAGTCAGGGAGCCTGATTCCTCCAGCTCTGTGTTTCTTTCTCGATTGCTTTGGCTATTTGGGGTCTTTTGTGTTTCCATACAAATTGTAAAATTTTTTGTTCTAGTTCTGTGAAAAATGCCACTGGTAATTTGATAGGGATTGCACTGAATCTGTAGATTGCTTTGGGTAGTATAGTCATGTTCACAATGTTGATTGTTCCATTCCAAGAACATGGTATATCTTTCCATCTGTTTGTATCATCTTTGATTTCTTTCATCAGTGTCTTATAGTTTTCTGCATACAGGTTTTTGCCTCCTTAGGTGGGTTTATTCCTAGGTATTTTATTCTTTTTGTTGCAGTGGTAAATGGGAGTGTTTCCTTCATTTCTCTTCCTGATTTTCAGTTGCTAGTGTGTAGGAAAGCAAGAGATTTCTGTGCATTAATCTTGTATCCTGCTACTTTACCAAATTCATTGATTAGCTCTAGTAGTTTTCTGGTAGCATCTTTAGGATTTTCTATACATAGTGTCATGTCATCTGCAAACAGTGACAGTTTTACTTCTTCTTTTCCAATTTGGATTCCTTTTATTTCTTCTTCTTCTCTGATTGCTGTGGCTAAAACTTACAAAACTATGTTGAATAACAGTGGTGAGAGTGGACAACCTTGTCTTGTTCCTGATCTTAGAAGAAATGGTTTCAGTTTTTCACCATTGAAAATGATGTTGCCTGTGGGTTTGTCATACATGGCTTTTATTATGTTGAGGTAGGTTCCCTCTATGCCCACTTTCTGGAGAGTTTTTGTCATAAATCGGTGTTGAATTTTGTCAAAAGCTTTTTCTGCATCTATTGAGATGATCATATGGTTTTTATCCTTCAGTTTCTTAATATGGTGTATCACATTGATTGATTTGCGTATATTGAAGAATCCTTGCATTCCTGGGATAAACCCCACTTGATCATGGTGTATGATCCTTTTAATGTGCTGCTTGGATTCTGTTTGCTAGTATTTTGCTGAGGATTTTTGCATCTATGTTCATCAGTCATATTGGCTGTAGTTTTCTTTTTCATGACATCTTTGTCTGGTTTTGCTATCAGGGTGCTGGTGGCCTCATAGAATGAGTTTGGGAGAGTTCCTCCCTCTGCTATACTTTGGAAGAGTTTGAGAAGGATGGGTGTTAGCTCTTCTCTAAATGTTTGATAGAATTCGCCTGTGAAGCCACCTGGCTCTGGGTTTTTGTTTGTTGGAAGATTTTTAATCACAGTTTCAATTTCAGTGCTTGTGATTGGTCTGTTCATGTTTTCTATTTCTTCCTGGTTCAGTCTTGGGAGGTTGTACTTTTCTAAGAATTTGTCCATTTCTTCCAGGTTGTCCATTTTATTGGCATATAGTTGCTTGTAGTAATCTCTCATGATCCTTTGTATTTCTGCAGTGTCAGTTGTTACTTCTCCTTTTTCATTTCTAATTCTGTTGATTTGAGTTTTCTCCCTTTTTTTCCTGATGAGTCTGGCTAATGGTTTATCAATTTTGTTTATCTTTTCAAAGAACCAGCTTTTAGTTTTATTGATCTTTGCTATTGTCTCCTTCATTTGCAATAGTGAATCTTAAGCCAAATTATCAATCCCTGTCAAATATTCTTCTCACTGAATCTCCTCCCACAGAGTCAAGGGCATCTGGATATTCCAACCCAAGAGGAGTAACTCTGGAATAGTCATTACTCCTACTTCCAGTTCCCAATAACATTTCACGTGGTAGATTTGTACTTCCTGAGCGAATGAGGCCCTGTGACTCTCTTTGGACCTTAAGTTACTGTGGAAGTTACATGTGCCAATTCTAGGCTGCACATTTAATTGCCAGTGTGATGAGAACTACTGGGGTAGTCTTTCCCTCAGCACAGTAAACAGCAGCTTCTGAGATAGCAGAAGCTCTATCACCCTGGGTCATTGTGTGACTCCATAACTCTGATGTGTATAAGCTCTTTGCCAACCCAGTGATGCTTATCATATTCTTCTCTGAACCCTAATTTTTTTAGTCTCCCATTCTAAACTCTAAGCTCTCTGAGGACAACTGCCAAATCTAATTCACTTTTATATCCTTCATAAGATATAGCTCTTATAGACAGCAGAAGCGCAGTACTATCTGTTGAAAAACTAAATGTATTTACAAGAGATTCTAACGTTATAAAGTAATTAGATATATTTTCATATTCTACAAATTATTAGTCTGCTATTATTAAACTATTATCTGTATGTAAGATAATCACTGAACTTGGCATTCCGTACAAACAAAATATTTTCATCTTGGGCAGAAAGTATGTGGGTTTTCCAATTATAACAGGATAAAGCTAAGAAAAAAAACAAAATCTTTATCATGTAGGTAAGGAGATTTCCCCTGGTAGAGCAGACACACTGACTCCCTATCATGCAAATTATATTCCAATATTAGTGAAAGGCCTAAACCCAATCCAGCTTCTTGTGATTATGGTAATGTATACTCATTTTGACACAGAATAAGCTGGCTAGCCAAAATGAGAACACTATCAAATGATGACCTGAATTAAAACAATTCTTTCACATTTATTGGTTCATTTTTCTCTAGTGGCTATTTTTGTTTTGACTAATAGTATCTCTTCACATTGTGAAATGAAACTTCTAAACATGAATGTAGCTTACAGATAAACACAGCGTCTCTATTCCCTAGTCTGCTTGTGTTTATTGTTTTATAATGTTGATATATCCCAAAACTCCTTGGGGTTATATCTCTTCTAAACAGTTGGCTCTTTAAAATGTATTCCTTGTATTTTTACTTGATCATTAGACTAAAATATCATTAGTTAAGATACCGTTTCCAAGCAATTTGTTAATGTGTTTGATTAGCTGTCTCCCCCTCCTCCCATAGAATTTCTATGATAACAAGCACAGATGTAGGAGTCATTTTATTTACCCAAACATTTTGTAATAATTCCAGTATAGTTTGTCAACATTTAGAAACAAAAGCTTCTAAAACATTCTTGTGCTTTTATTTCTTATATCATCTTAATTATTCATGATTAATAATTTTTATAACTATTATTTTGTTATGTTTAGTTTATACAGATTTATATAATAAAAACCAGGCAAAACTATTTTTAATCTTATGATTCCTCAAAGTTTTCTTAAATATTGCCTACAACGATAGTTAAAACAACTGTCTGCAGCATATCCTAGGCCCGAGTTCTCCTTTTTATACATCTATTCATAATAAGCAAATTCTACTTCATAATCTACTTTTCCTTCTCTTCCTCAAAAAAACAGAAACTTATCTCCCTCTCTAACAATAAATTTTGATTTTAACTTGGTTACATAAAATAAGAGTGTTAAAAAACTTTTCTTCTCCCTACATGTCGAAACTTCAAAATGTCTCAGCTCATCTATCTGCTAATGATTATTTGGACAATGATGCAGAGAATCCTTTTTCTCAAAGGAATGAACACCTTCTAAGCCAAGAACAGCTTTGGGTCCAGATGTTATTGTTGTTCATTCTCACCATTAATCACTAAACATTGCAGTAGGACCCACCATGGATATTATTCAAACAGTGACTCAATTAAATTCAGAGGCAGTCCATTTAATCTTCATCAGCTCAAACAATGGCAACTTCATTTTTGTCAAACAAATGTTGAGTCAGAGAAGAGAAACTTCAGAGATTTTCATTTCATTCAATATTGTTATAAAGTAACTGGATTTACACTTTGACTTTGGACAAAAGAGAGCCACAGCGCTTTGCCGGAAGGCAATGCTACAGGGAAGATAGAACATCTTGCACCAGAAGGCACAAGTGGTAATTTTGTGATTAAAAAGTAAAAGATTCATTTGTTCCCTTAAAAGATGTGATAACTGAAGACAGAAATAAAATATTCTGTTTGGACTCTGCAGTATGAAGATGGATGTGGGGCAGGGAACTACAATGGAAGGAGGAAAGGGGGACATGTCTAACTCTTACATTATTCACTTCATCTAGACCAAGGGGGAAAATAGCTCCTCAGAGGAGCCAGTTAGAAAGCAGCCTATGGGCATGACGAATGAGGCATCTATAATTAAGTGCAGCATCAAACTGCTAGAGACCTTTCTTAGTAGGGTCATGACATCCACTTTTTTTTTAAGTGGGGTAAATGCAGAGGGAGTGCTAACTGGATATCTTTAGCCATTAGTTTGGATCACAACTGCTTACTCCAAGGGCCTACACTGGGATAATAAAACCTCATTTGGGGACCTTTTCTTCATCATCTCTGAATTAGTCTGGTTTCTAGAAGAAACAAAAAACATGAGCAAGATCTGTGAGGCAAAAAAAGGTGTGGCACAAATAAGGAGTGATGAATAACGCAAGACAGTATGCTAGAACTAGAACTAGAATGATGCAGAGATAGGACTAAAAATAGTGCTTATGGCCAGACCATAAAGGGCTAGGAATTCTAAGTTAAGGACTACAAGCTTTCAATTCTACAGGCAATGGGGAGCCTTAGAAATTGAAAAATTTCTAAGCAAGAGAAAAAAGAATTAGGTATGATCAAAGATTCCAGACATGACTACACACTGGATTCACTTAGGAAGTTGTAAAAAATGAGGATGCCAGGACCCAACCACAAGGGATTCTAATTTAATTGGTATGGTGTATGGTCTGAACATCAGTTTAAAAAGCTCCCGGATGATTCAGATGTGTAGCAAAGTTTGAGAACCACCACTAAAGAAAAATCATTCTGGAATCTGTGTTTTTGTTAAATTGGAGAGGGCCATGTTGATGGCAGAGAAACTAGTTACTAAGATCTCCTAATACAAGCAGCTCATGATGATAATCTGATCTAGGGCAGATCACAATAATGGAAGGGATGGTCTCTTCTGAAACAAATTGTTGCAAAGGTCAAATGTGAGGCTGAGATGGCTAATTGGACACGGGAAATAAGGAAAAAGAACTGGAAAATGATTCCAGGGTTCCCAGCTGAGGCAACAGCATAGATGGTGCTGGGGCAAATTAACCAATTTAACAAAGAAAGGGAACACAATGTGAGGAGCAGGGGTGGGAAAGAGGAAAAGAAGAAAGGACACTGAGCCCATCCTCTAGTTAATTTGGCTTTCACCTTCCTCCCCTCGCCCAGGAGTCATCACCACTAAATTAAGCCAACATTAGTGCTCGACAGCTCTGCCAGGGGAAAGTGAAAGTCGACAGATTTAGGCTGCTGCAGGATAACAGGACATCTATTCTACCTCTGATGGCCCTCTTCTAGGACCTCCCTGCCTGAAGATTCCCAATATAGAATTCTTCCCAAGAGGACTTCAGCATTTCAGCTGTCACCAGCCCCTGCCAAGAAAGAGAGGGGCACAGTTTAGGAGTGAGGATGCAACCACCATGAGCCCATAGATCTCAATCTCCACCTTGACTCCTTGAATTGCGTCCCCAAGCAGATGAGAAGCCAGTGCGGAATCCAGAGCACAGATGCCGCATGCTCACGCAGAGCAAGAGTGAACTGTGCAGTTCTTCTCTTTAATTTCTTATCTGATAACAAGCTTCCAGTCCCCAGATCAATATTGCCAGCAAACTGCTGTGCACCCCACCGGGCATACTTTGTTTTCTCTATTACTCTTTTTAAGGAAATAATTATCTGTGCACAAACCCATGTAAAAATTAGAGTTTATTCTTCCTCTCCCAAAATGAAACAATTAAAAAGCATATTTTTAAAGAGTTTTGTCTCTGCCTTTCACAGTAAAGCTTGTTGAAAAAAGTTGCAGTTTTGTAAAAGTAAAGTTTGATCTCCTAGGATCCGTATACAGAGGCTGTGAAAGTGGAAAAGATGTGGCACAGAGGGTGTAAGTCAGTAATTCCCATCCACAACATAATGACCTGAGGACAAAATGCATCGTCACATGTCTGAACAACCTTCAGAATGGCCAGCTTTAGCAAAAGTGCAGCCTGATCTGCCTCTCGGCTACCAGGAGAGGCAGAAACAAGGGGAGCGCCAGAGCACTTGACAATCCTCTCAGAGTGTAAGCTGGAAAGGGGCTCCTTGACACACTTTCCCATGTGGATGGGGGATTTACTATTCTAATGCTGACCACAGGTAACTCAGGGACTGTCTGCCCATCTACGCATTATTGGTGGTATCTCTTAGGGGGGTGTGTGAGCGACTCTTTGCAGTATCCTTGCCTGCATCTCTTCTTTTCTTTCTACAAGGTTTAGCAGTGCCCCCCTAGAACCACAGAATTGAATCTACTTTCCCATTGCCAGTCTTGTCACCTAAATATTCTTCCTCAAGCAAGTTAGAGAACTGGGGTGATTCTTTTACAAAGTACTGGGCACTGGTTCTGCCACTTACTAACCTAGTGGCCTTAGGCAAGTATTTAACCTCTCTGTACTTTGGTTTCATCATCTATAAAATGGATTAATAATGGTCCCTAGTTATTAACATAGGCAAGTGTTATGCTTGGCATATACCGATCGTCCCAAATATGTTAGTTGCTGTCACTATTTTTCTAAGATGCAATATAGCTTAGTGACTAAGAACATGAACTCCACAGCCAGCCTGCTTGGGTTCAAATTCTGACTCTACCACTTTTCAGCTGTGTGATTTAAGACAAGTTATTAACTTCCCTGTGCCTTTATGTTATTTAACCTATAGAAGAGGAATAAAATAATATAGTATCTATCACAAGTGGTTATTGTGAGGATTAAAATAATATATATCTATATGGCTATAGACTGAATATGTGTCCCCCCAATATTCTCATGTTGAAACCTGTTCCCATGCTGACACTGTCTAGGGGCCCACTATAGTTACTTCATTAGCATAAACTCAGGTGTGATCCCTGGAGCCCACAGTGAATAATAAAGACACTCCTATCACCTGGGAAATTCCAAGGGTTTAGAAACTCCCTCTCAAGAACCCAGGACAAAGACCAGATGAATTCTTTATTATACAATGGATGGGAAGCTTATAAAATTGGATTTCATTCATCTACCCCTTTTGATTAGACAAACGCAAAAAGGAACTAAACTGAAACCCTTTTTCCTAGTTGTAACCATATTAAACCAAAAATATATAACATTGCAGACATACGGGTCTCCACTTTCTAATGTTAATAATAATTATAATAATAACAACTACAATTTATTGAACACAATATATGCAAAGCACTTTGCCTCACTGAAACAGACACCAAACCAACTCACAGGAAAAGGAACTGAGAGTCAGAGAGATGAAGTATTGACCTAAGGTGAGAACCGGCAAACTATGGCCCACAGGCCAAATCTAGCTCATCACCTGTTTTTGTCTGGCCTGCAAGCTGAGAATGATTTCTGTATTTTTAAATGATTGAAAAAAGTGAAAAGAATAATATTTTGTGACATGTAAAAATTATATGCAATTCAAATTTCAAGTCTATAAATAGTTTTATTAGAACACAATCATGCCCATTTGTTTCCGCATAGACTATAGCTGCTTTCACTACAGTGACAGAGTCAAATAGTTGCAACAGAGTCTATGTCCTGCAAGGCCTAAAATATTGACTATCTGGTCCTTTAGAGAAAACTTGCTGACCCCTAACAGAAGGTCACATGGCTAGTGAGTGGCAGAGGTGGAATATAAAACTAGGTTTCTCTGGTTCCAAAATGCATAATCATAGTGGCAATATCTCCTCATTATTTTGAGCCTACTGTACGCTCCAAACAGTCAGAGCCATGTTCAAACATCCCAATTCAGCCTCAAAAATTATTGACATTCTACAGATAAGAGAACTGAGCTCAGAGACCTGAAGTCACTTACCCAAGGCTACCGAGCCAGCTCTGTACAACTCTGTGCTCTTGCTCCTATGATGCCCACGCCTGAACCCCACTCTACTCCACAACAGAACAGAGATTCCTAAATTTAATGTTTTCATGCTGCCCAAGAAAAAAACAAAAACATAGTTCCCTTTCTTTAGGTGCCACAGCTTTGCTATTTCTGGAGTGGGAAGAACAGGAAAACCTGAACTGAGGTTCAGACCCAGAGAAGTGACACAGGGTTGGATTCAGCCAGGAGGACACCATTATTGCCTATGGCTGCAAGCCCCAAGGCCATGTACCCAGAGGCTTTTACTTTCTTATTCCACTCTGGGAGCCAGACTCTAGAAACATCCAGCTGTCACACATTTAGGAAAGAACTCAGAATAGCAAAACCAATGTGATTGAAGGACTAGAGATAAATACCCCAGATTCACAGCAAAAAAAGGCAGGGAAAACATCTATGAATATTTGAAAGATCATACATCAAAGGAGGGAGGAAATGAGAAATTGCTTGCTGTTATCCGAGGAAAATTATAAGCTGATAAAATAGAGCATCAAGAAGTGTAACCTATTCAGAAGCATAGAGAATGTGTGGCACACCCAGCCCAAAGCAAGTTTTGCTGAACCCCTTCTGGAAGAGGTGGGGACCTGTCAAACTGGTCTTCCAGCTTCAGGAAGCAGAATGTTCCTTTTAATTTCTAGTTGGGGTTTACTCCGTTTGTTCCATTACAATGCAGATTTTTAGTTTGAAAAATTTGTGACAATGAAACTGACATTGAGAATGGCTGCTTCTTACACAGTGGAGTGAAGGAGCCCCTCTCTAAGAGTTAACTTAAGCAGGCTTAGACTTAGGTAGGTAAGCATCTGGGCTGTAGATGACACCCCTGCTCACATGAAGTATCATAATTCTCCTGCAGGGCCACTTTGGGATGATATGGGGGGAGGGGAATGGTTATACTTAGGAGAGAAGAGAGGACATTTTGATGAGGTGAGGAAACTATAAAGGAAGACACAGAAGACACACTGATCAGAGCTATTGTCCATTGGGGTCCCTTGGACAAGTTTTGGGTTCACTGGTCACAAGTAGATCTACTTCAGGAACCTGAAAGTGTATGGCTGAGATGAGGAGGCCCTTTGTCCAGCCTCTACTGGGATCCAGCTCAGTTCCGGTGCCCCAGAGATGTCACCTTCCATGTGGACACTGGATTCTCATGATGTCAGTAACAGCAACAAAAGTGTCTCTCCAAAGGGTCTGCAGGCAGCAGGTGTGGACAGGTGGGAGCCAGTACTACAGAGGAAGAAGCTGATGCACAGATGTAATGCTAGTGACTTCAGTCAACTGACTACCATTCAGCAAAAACTCCCATAAAAAAGACAGAAGACGGATTTTGGATGAGGAGGTCCTAAAGTCTGATTATTTCTCAGGCAGGATAATACTGAGCTAGTAGATATGGGGGCTACACATATACAAACTAAACTATAAGCATTTTGGTACCCTGTTAATTCCAATTGTTCATCACTGCACAAGTAGAAAAACTCTTCCTGGCAGAGGCTGCCTGTTGTTTTCTGACTTGGTCTTGCCTGAGGCTCCTTGTTCTGTGCTCCAAACTCTTCCACTACCACGCACATAGGCTGTTTATTGGTATCAGACCCTTTGCCTCAGTCTCTCTGTCCTCAGTTGCTCAGTGTTCACATTTTAAGTGCAGTAGCTTCATCAAACGCACTTCTCTAACTCTAGAGAGACTCATTCTTGACTTGCTACTGCAGATACCTATGTAATAGACTGGGTTCTCCTCCTGTGTGTATCTACAAAATTCCCCCTAAGGGACTAGGCCTGTTACCCAGGGAATAGATTTTGTCTTTTTGTATGATGCCTCTTTCTGTCTCCTGCTTAGTCTGTCTCACTGTTCTGTATGAATTTTATGTTTCATGCTGCAAAACCCAGTATAGATTTTTGGTGGGGAAAAAAAAAAGTTCCAAGATGCCTATTACCTAAAAAAAAAAAAAAAAGATCCCTGCTATATGGAAGCAAGTGACATCCAGAGTCACACCGTCAAATGTCTCATAGCACAAAGCAGCCTGGAATTTACTGATGGGCCAGTTCCTGCCCCACATTACTACCTGACACACACTCTGAATGGTTGAGTCTTTTGCATTGCAAAATACAAACTTTGAAATTTTGTGTTGGAAACTATAGAAAATAGTCTACAAACAACAGCATAGCAACCATTTATTAAGCAGCTACTTTCTTCTAGAAGCATTACTAGTTTCACTGCCTCTTCACAATAACTCCGCAAATTAGGCATTATCCCCATCTTACAGAAGAGAAATTAGAAGCTTAGAAGTTTTAAGAAACTGGAAGCCTCTTTACCGCCAAACTGTAGATAGGAGTGCTGGGAATCTAACCTGCCGTGCCTGATTTCAAAGCTTAGTCTCTAATCCATTTTGAGTTTATTTTTGTGTATGGTGTTAGGGAGTGTTCTAATTTCATACTTTTACATGTACCTGTCCAGTTTTCCCAGCACCACGTATTGAAGAGGCTGTCTTTTCTCCACTGTATATTCTTGCCTCCTTTATCAAAGAAAAGGTGACCATATGTGCGTGGGTTTATCTATGGGCTTTCTAAATGTAAGGCCAGACACTATCAAACTCTTAAAGGAAAACATAGGCAGAACACTCTATGACATAAATCACAGCAAGATCCTTTTTGACCCACCTCCTAGAGTAATGGAAATAAAAACAAAAATAAACAAATGGGACCTAATGAAAATTCAAAGCTTTTGCATAACAAAGGAAACCACAAACAAGACGAAAAAACAACCCTCAGAATGGGAGAAAATATTTGCAAATGAAGCAACTGACAAAGGATTAATCTCTAAAATGTACAAGCAGCTCATGCAGCTCAATATCAAAAAAACAAACAATCCAAACCAAAAAGGGGCTGAAGACCTAAACAGACATTTCTCCAAAGAAGATATACAGATTGCCAACAGACACATGAAAGAATGCTTAATATCATTAATCATTAGAGAAATGCAAATCAAAACTACAATGAGATATCATCTCACACCAGTCAGAATGGCCATCATCAAAAAATCTAGAAACAATAAATGCTGGAGAGGGTGTGGAGAAAAGGGAACACTCTTGCACTGTTGGTGGGAATGTAAATTGATACAGCCACTATGGAGAACAGTACGGAGGTTCCTTGAAAAACTAAAAATAGAACTACCATACGACCCAGAAATCCCACTACTGGGCATATACCCTGAGAAAACCATAATTCAAAAGGAGTCATGTACCAAAATGTTCATTGCAGCTCTATTTACAATAGCCAGGACATGGAAGCAACCTAAGTGTCCATCGACAGATGAATGGATGAAGAAGATGTGGCACATATATACAATGGTATATTACTCAGCCATAAAAAGAAAAGAAATTGAGTTATTTGTAGTGAGGTGGATGGACCTAGAGTCTGTCATACAGAGTGAAGTAAGTCAGAAAGAGAAAAAGAAATACTGTATGCTAACACATATATATGGAATCTAAGGAAAAAAAAAAAAAAAAGGTCATGAAGAACCTAGGGGCAAGACGGGAATAAAGACACAGACCTACTAGAGAATGGACTTGAGGATATGGGGAGGGGGAAGGGTAAGCTGTGACAAAGTGAGAGAGTGGCATGGACATACATACACTACCAAATGTAAAATAGATAGCTAGTGGGAAGCAGCCGCATAGCACAGGGAGATCAGCTGGGTGCTTTGTGACCACCTAGAGGGGTGGGATAGGGAGGGTGGGAGGGAGGGAGACACAGAGGGAAGAGATATGGGAACATATGTATATGTATAACTCATTCACTTTGTTATAAAGCAGAAACTAACACACCATTGTAAAGCAATTATATTCCAATAAAGATGTTAAAAAAAGAAAAAGCTTAGTCTCATTGCCCATTGCTGCATTGCCCAGGAAGAAAACGGTAGCATGTTACAATGGTATACGTTCTAAAATCTCAGGGCCACCCTGAAGGTGCAAGGGCACCCATTTATACTGAATAAATGATTAAGGATTAAATATCATCTTTTTAAATCTTTGCCAATTTGATCAAGAGGAATGGTGTGTGATTTTAGCTCTTATCTTTTGATTACTGATGAAATTTGAGGGGTTTTTTTTCATTCTAATTGGCAATTAATTTTCTTATTTTAATGAATTGCCTATTCATGTCCTTTGTTGTTTTCCTATTGTGATTTGAAAGTTTTTCTTACCGATTTTTAAGACCTCTGTATCTTTAAGGCCGTTAATCATTTAACCACTGTATTCGCCATAAACATTTTATCCCAATTTATCATTTTCCCTTTAATTTTGATTTTGGTGATCATTTAGGTACAAATTTCAGAATACTTCTACAATTAACTCTAAATCTTTACAAAAATGATTCCTTGTCCCCTCCTCTTGCTGGAAGTACATGGGGATTTTTTCTCCAATATTTACTGTGAGAACCTGGTGGAGCTCCTGTAGGTAAATCTCACAAACCTGTAGGGTCGCCATGACTAGGTCCCCCTGAAGATTTTAACTCTCTGAGTTGTCTGCACGGAGCTTCCAGCACTTGGTCAATTACAGTGCAGGTTTTCCTGGCCCAGGTCTGGTTCCGCCAGTGATTTCCATTACGGAGTCTCTGCTCTGATTTAAGAAGACTCTTCCCCTCAAGCTAATTATGATTCACAGCAATTTGCTGTGTGGATGACAGGCTCTTCGTGCTCCAGCCAGGTGTCAGGGCTGTGCCTCTGAGGTGGGAGAGCCAAGTTCAGGACATTGGTCCACCAGAGACCTCCCAGCTCCACGTAATATCAAATGGCAAAAATCTCCCAGAGATCTCCATCTCAACACCAGGACCCAGCTCCACTCAACGACAAGCAAGCAACAGTGCTGGACATCCTATGCCAAACAACTAGCAAAACAGGAACACAACCTTACCCATTAGCAGAGAGGCTGCCTAAAATCATAATAAGGTCACAGATACCCCAAAACACACCACCAGATGTGGACCTGCTCACCAGAAAGACAAGATCCAGCCTCATCCACCAGAACACAGGCACTAGTTCCCTCCACCAGGAGGCCTACACAACACACTGAACCAACATTAGCCACTGGGGGCAGACACCAAAAACAACAGCAACTATGAACCTGCAGCCTGTGAAAAGGAGACCCCAAACACAGTAAGTTAAGCAAAATGAGAAGACAGAGAAACACACAGCAGATGAAGCAGCAAGGTAAAAACCCACCAGATGTAACAAATGAAGAGGAAATAGGCAGTCTACCTGAAAAAGAATTCAGAATAATGATAGTAAAGATGATCCAAAGTCTTGGAAATAGAATGGAGAAAATACAAGAAACGTTTAACAAGGACCTAGAAGAACTAAAGAGTAAACAAACAAAGATGAACAACACAATAAATGAAATTAAAAATTCTCTAGAAGGAATAAATAGCAGAATAACTGAGGCAGAAGAATGGATAAGTGACCTGGAAGATAGAATAGTGGAAATAACTACTGCAGAGCAAAATAAAGAAAAAAGACTGAAGAGAATTGAGGACAGTCTCAGAGACCTCTGGGACAACATTAAACACACCAACATTCGAATTATAGGGGTCCCAGAAGAAGAGAAAAAGAAAGGGACTGAGAAAATATTTGAAGAGATTATAGTTGAAAACTTCCCTAATATGGCAAAGGACATAGTTAATCAAGTCCAGGAAGCACACAGAGTCCCATACAGGATAAATCCAAGGAGAAATATGCCAAGACACATATAAATCAAACTATCAAAAATTAAATACAGGGCTTCCCTGGTGGCGCAGTGGTTGAGAATCTGCCTGCCAATGCAGGGGACACGGGTTCGAGCCCTGGTCTGGGAAGATCCCACGTGCCGCGGAGCAGCTGGGTCCGTGAGCCACAATTACTGAGCCTGCGCATCTGGAGCCTGTGCTCCGCAACAAGAGGGGCTGTGATAGTGAGAGGCCCGCGCACCGTGATGAAGAGTGGTTCCCGCTTGCCACAACTAGAGAAAGCCCTTGCACAGAAACGAAGACCCAACACAGCCATAAATAAATAAAGAAACAAATACTTAAAAACAAAAAAAAAGTAAAAGTCTATAAAAAAAATTAAATACAAAGAAAAAATATTAAAAGCAGCAAGGGAAAAATAAAAGGTAACATACAAGGGAATCCCCATAAGGTTAACAGCTGATCTTTCAGCAGAAACTCCGCAAGCCAGAAGGGAGTGGCAGGACATATTTAAAGTGATGAAAGGGAAAAACCTACAACCAAGATTACTCTACCCAGCAAGGATCTCATTCAGATTCAATGGAGAAATTAAAACCTTTACAGACAAGCAAAAGCTAAGAGCATTCAGCACCACCAAACCAGATTTACAACAAATGCTAAAGGAACTTCTCTAAGCAGGAAACACAGAGAAGGAAAAGACCTACAATAACAAACCCAGAACAATTAAGAAAATGGTAATAGGAATGCACATATCGATAATTACCTTGAATGTAAATGGATTAAATGCTCCCACCAAAAGACACAGGCTGGCTGATGGATACAAAAACAAGACCCAAATATATGCTGTCTACAAGAGACCCACTTCAGACCTAGAGACACATACAGACTGAAAGTGAGGGGATGGAAAAAGATATTCCATGCAAATGGAAATCAAAAGAAAGCTGGAGTAGCAATTCTCACATCAGACAAAATAGACTTTAAAACAAAGACTATTACAAGAGACAAAGAAGGACACTATATAATGATCAAGGGATCGATCCAAGAGGAAGGTATAACAATTGTAAATATTTATGCACCCAACATAGGAGCACCACAATACATAAGGCAAATACTAACAGCCATAAAAGGGGAAGTCGACAGTAACACAATCATAGTAGGGGACTTTAACACCTCACTTTCACCAATGGACAGATAATCCAAAATGAAAATAAATAAGGAAACACAAGCTTTAAATGATACATTAAACAAGATGGACTTAATTGATATTTATAGGACATTCCATCCAAAAACAATAGAATATACTTTCTTCTCAAGTGCTCATGGAACATTCTCCAGGATAGATCATATCTTGGGTCACAAATCAAGCCTTGGTAAATTTAAGAAAATTGAAATTGTATCAAGTATCTTTTCTGACCACAACACTATGAGACTAGATATCAATTACAGGAAGAACTCTGTAAAAAAATACAAACACATGGAGGCTAAACAATACACTACTAAATAACCAAGAGATCACTGAAGAAATCAAAGAGGAAATCAGAAAATACCTAGAGACAAACGACAATGAAAACACGACAACCCAAAACCTATGGATGCAGCAAAAGAAGTTCTAGGAGGGCAGTTTATAGCAATACAATCCGACCTCAAGAAACAAGAAACATCTCAAATAAACAACCTGAACTTACACCTAAAGCAATTAGAGAAAGAAGAAAAAAAAAACCCACAGTTAGCAGAAGGAAAGAAATCATAAAGATCAGATCAGAAATAAATGAAAAAGAAATGAAGGAAACAATAGCAAAAATCAATAAAACTAAAAGCTGGTTCTTTGAGAAGATAAACAAAATTGATAAACCATTAGCCAGACTCATCAAGAAAAAAAGGGAGAAGAATCAAATCAATAGAATTAGAAACGAAAAAGGAGAAGTAACAACTGACACTGCAGAAATACAAAGGATCATGAGAGATTACTACAAGCAACTATATGCCAATAAAATGGACAACCTGGAAGAAATGGACACATTCTTAGAAAAGCACAACCTTCCGAGACTGAACCAGGAAGAAATAGAAAATATAAACAGACCAATCACAAGCACTGAAGTTGAGACTGTGATTAATAATCTTCCAACAAACAAAAGCCCAGGACCAGAAGGCATCACAGGAGAATTCTATCAAACATTTAGAGACGAGCTAACACCCATCCTTCTCAAACTCTTCCAGAATAGAGCAGAGGGAGGAACACTCCCAAACTCATTCTACGAGGCCACCATCATCCTGATACCAAAACCAGACAAAGATGTCACAAAGAAAGAAAACTATAGGCCAATATCACTGATGAACATAGATGCAGAAATCCTCAACAAAATACTAGCAAACAGAATCCAACAGCACATTAAAAGGATCATACACCATGATCAAGTAGCGTTTATCCCAGGAATGCAAGGATTCTTCAGTATACGCAAATCAATCAATGTGATACACCATATTAATAAATTGAAGGGGAAAAAACATATGATCATCTCAATAGATGCAGAGAAATCTTTTGACAAAATTCAACACCCATTTATGATAAAAACCCTCCAGAAAGCAGGCATAGAGGGAAATTACCTAAAAATAATAAAGGCCATATATGACAAACCCCCAGTCACCATCGTCCTCAACGGTGAAAAACTGAAACCATTTCCACTAAGATCAGGAACAAGACAAGGTTGCCCACTCTCACCACACTTATTCAACATAGTTTTGGAAGTTTTAGCCACAGCAATCAGAGAAGAAAAAGAAATACAAGGAATCCAAATCGGAAAAGAAGAAGTAAAGTTGTCACTGTTTGCAGCTGACATGACACTATACATAGAGAATCCTAAAAATGCCACCAGAAAACTACTAGAGCTAATCAATGAATTTGGTAAAGTAGCAGGATACAAAATTAATGCACAGAAGTCTCTTGCATTCCTATACACTAATGATGAAAAATCTGAAAGTGAAATTAAGAAAACACTCCCATTTACCACTGCAACAAAAAGAATAAAATACCTAGGAATAAACCTACCTAAGGAGACAAAAGACCTGTATGCAGAAAATTATAAGACACTGATGAAAGAAATTAAAGATGATACAAATAGATGGAGAGATATACCATGTTCTTGGATTGGAAGAATCAACATTGTGAAAATGACTCTGCTACCCAAAGCAATCTACAGATTCAATGCAATCCCTATCAAACAACCACTGGCATTTTTCACAGAACTAGAACAAAAAATTTCACAATTTGTATGGAAACACAAAAGACCCCAAATAGCCAAAGCAATCTTGAAAAAGAAAAATGGAGCTGGAGGAATCAGGCTCCCTGACTTCAGACTATACTACAAAGCTACAGTAATCAAGATAGTATGGTACTGGCACAAAAATAGAAATATAGATCAATGGAACAGGATAGAAAGCCCAGAGATAAACTCACGCACATATGGTCACCTTATCTTTGATAAAGGAGGCAAGAATATACAGTGGAGAAAAGACAGCCTCTTCAATAAGTGGTGCTGGGAAAACTGGACAGCTACATGTAAAAGAATGAAATTAGAACAGTCCCTAACACCATACACAAAAATAAACTCAAAATTGATTAAAGACCTAAATGTAAGGCCAGACACTATCAAACTCTTAGAGGAAAACATAGGCAGAACACTCTATGACATAAATCACACAAGTTCCTTTTTGACCCACCTCCTAGAGAAATGGAAATAAAAATGAAAATAAACAAATGGGACCTAATGAAAATTAAAAGCTTTTGCACAGCAAAGGAAACGATAAACAAGATGAAAAGACAACCCTCAGAATGGGAGAAAATATTTGCAAATGAAGCAACTGACAAAGGATTAATCTCCAAAATTTACAAGCAGCTCATGCAGCTCAATATCAAAAAAACAAACACCCCAATCCAAAAATGGGCAGAAGACCTAAATAGACATTTCTCCAAAGACGATATGCAGATTGCCAACAAACACATGAAAGAATGCTTAACATCATTAATCATTAGAGAAATGCAAATCAAAACTACAATGAGATATCATCTCACACCGGTCAGAATGGCCATCATCAAAATATCTACAAACAGTAAATTCTGGAGAGGGTGTGGAGAAAAGGGAACCCTCTTGCACTGCTGGTGGGATTGTAAATTGATACAGCCACTATGGAGAACAGTATGGAGGTTCCTTAGAAAACTACAAATAGAACTACCATATGACCCAGCAGTCCCACTACTGGGCATACACCCTGAGAAAAACCATAATTCAAAAAGAGTCATGTACCACAATGTTCACTGCAGCTCTATTTACAATAGCCAGGACATGGAAGCAACCTAAGTGTCCATCGACAGATGAATGGATAAAGAAGATGTGGCACATATATACAATGGAATATTACTCAGCCATAAAAACAAACCAGATTGAGTTATTTGTAGTGAGATGGATGGACCTAGAGTCTGTCATACAGAGTGAAGTAAGTCAGAAAGAGAAAAACAAATACCGTATACTAACACATATATATGGAACCTAAAAAAAAAAAGTGGTTCTGAAGAACCTAGGGGCAGGACAGGAATAAAGATGCAGACATAGAGAATGGACTTGAGGACACGGGGAGGGGGAAGGGTAAGCTGGGACAAAGTGAGAGAGTGGCATGGACATATATACACTACCAAATATAAAATAGATAGCTAGTGGGAAGCATAGCACAGGGAGATCAGCTCGGTGCTTTGTGACCACCTAGAGGGGTGGGATAGGGAGGGTGGGAGGGAGGGAGTCGTAAGAGGGAAGAGATATGGGGATATATGTATATGTATAGCTGATTCACTTTGGTATAAAGCAGAAACTAACATACCATTGTAAAGCAATTATACTCCAATAAAGTTGTTTAAAAAAAAATCTAAATCTTTAGATTTAGCTTTACATACAATGTTCCTTTATCTCTGTACCAAATTTTCCCAAGAGTGGTCAGGTCTAAGTGGGATTATGTTGCATTAACCAAAGTTTCATAAATGTATTGATAAACTAAAATACCAACGTATTAATTTACAATGAGGACTACACCCCAGCAGTAACCCAAATACCACACAGTGTACAAATCAAATCACTTTGCCCCATTCTCCTAGATCTTGGAGTCTACATTATATCCAGACCTGCAGAACTTAGTATTATTATGGCTTTATAACACAGAAAGAGACTCACAAATGACTCACTTCTTTAATAGCATAACTAGAATAAGCATCCAAGTCTCTTCTTCACTGTTTGGTTTAAAAAAAAAAATGTGAAATGTATGTTTTGATAAGAACATGGTCCTTAATTGCACCAAGCATGAAAAAGCAACACAAACATTTTACTTTGCCAAATATATAGATCATTTAAAACATTAAAAAATGAGGAAAACAGATGTAAAATTGTCTAGGAAAACGGACAACTTTACGATTTGTTAGTCATCTTCTCCCTCCTCGCCTTAACATAATATTTAGCATATCCCATGACAGCTCATGAAGTGCACCACTACCATCAAATCACTAGCTTTTATGGAGACAGTAATGAGCATAAGATACCTCAGTGAGAGTTATAAAAATGTAGACACTTCTAACATTAAAAAAGCAAGTGGAAGTATTTTGTAAACCAAAAATATTCAAGTGCCTTGAGAAATGGGGATGTTTGGAACCAAAACTACTGCATAAATATCTGCAGTTTTACCTATACGCTATTTCTCTGGGATTTACAGCTATTCACTATTTTTAATGCTCCAGCTCTGACCTGTTTAAAAATAGTTTGCAAGTTCTTGTAAGTCCCAACTGATTTTGAAGGGAATAAGTGTTGGGGGCACTGAAGAAACCTGTACAGGCAAATAGACAAGATTGCCCCCACCCAGCAAACTGTCTGCCAGCTCAGCTCCTTTTGCTATTGTTTCTAAGACTGCATGCCCTTGGACAGACAAGTTTTGCTTATGTAAAAGTGCATATGATCTCTCCTTCTTCCTCTTCCACATTTGAAGGATTAAGACATTTTAGTCACCTCTGAGCTCCATAACTGTGAAAGTTCCTTGGCATCTCAGATATTAATACGGCTTGCACTGATGCGACCTAAATAGCCTTTTTAAACTCTAACCTATAATATTATGCTTATTTACTGTTCCTTGACAGGTACCAGATCTGACTGAAAAAGAGTTGCTCCAAACATTAAGCATTCGAAACAGTCAGGTAAAGATAAGAAAGTATTAAAGGACTAAGGGCAAACAGAAAATGAAGATGAGGGCAGGCCTGAGAAAACTAAAACAGCAATGAAGTGAGATTTTGAAAAATGGCATTTATGAGGACGAATGAAATTATAGAGCACATTGTTGGCAGTGTTTAAAATATGTTCTCCTGCTTCGCAATAACAAGCTTTGCCCAAATGTTTCTCATCCTGGGTGCTGCTAGTTAGCACTTTTATTTCTACGCTATTTGCCAGTGGTCTTTGTTGCTGTCCAGGACAGCCATGAAAATGTGTATACATCCTCCTCCTAAGGAAGGAACAGGGCAAGTAATGTTGGACCATGTTCCACAGCAAGAAATACAGAATCAAAATGACAAACAGTACTTTATATTTCAATTCCTCACTCCCTGTTCACCACGAATGGAAACATCTTCCAAAGGTACTTACTTCCAAAAGCCTCTTTCCTTCTCTTTCAAAAGAAAATGTATTTTCATATCCTTGTAAAGGCTTTACAGAGAACCCTGTGACTTCCTCAATTAAAGGGTCCATTCAGCCCACATGGCAGCCATCGGCAGTTCCTGGACTTGAGACACAAGGCTCTAATTCTGCCACTCTGTGAGATCAGCAGGGAAATAGCAGGCATATTGTCAGATGGAATATTATACCATTTTGGCCCCCAAGAGAGATGTTAAGAGCTGTTGAGCTGTGACATGCTGCTCAAGAAAGAAGTCAGCTTTAGTAACACTACCAAAAATGCAAAAAAAAACCCTTATTTTTCTTTCAACAAAGTCCAAAGTAGAGACCATTACCACTATCTATTCAAGGACATTACCCACTTCCTGAAAATCAAAGCTTCTCCAATAACCTGCCTACTAAATACTTACAGAGCTTACCTATACTTTATGCCAGTGATTCTCAAGATGTGGACTCGAGACCAGTAGCAGCAGCAGCACCTGGGAACTTATTAGAAACGCAGATTTGTACCTCAAACCTACTGAATTAAAAATCCTGGCGGTGGGGCCCAGAAATCTAACAAGTCTTCCAGGTGATTGTGATGCATACTAAAGATGGAGAACCACTACTGCATGCAGTGTTATTTTTAACCCTCACCTGGGCACAGAAAACATTACTGTAATTTAGGGTTATCACACCTGGCCAGAGTAAACAATTTCAACTCTACTGTCTGTTATTATTGCTTTTCAGCAATGTTGTCACAAAACCCTTTGAGAATCTGAAGACAAACCTTTGAGAATCTAGAGAGAAAATGCAAAAACGCATAAAGGCAAATCTTCATTCAATTTCAGGAGGTTCCTAAATACACATGAAGCCTGTCCATGGACCCCAGTAAAGGAGCAATATTTTATCTTTCTCCAACCATTTTCATCTGCTCTTCACAGTGATCTGCAAAATCAACAAGATGGGTATGATTATAATTTATAGCGAGGACTTTGAAGCTCAGAAACATAAGGGCCTTGCCCCAAATCACAGAGCTGGTGACAAAAAGAGGGAGCTCATATCTGCGGCTCTGCTCCATCTGCAAACTCTTTGCTTTACATTTCACTCCTCTCCCTTCCCTCTACCATTTAGGGTGTTGTAAATAATCGTAATAGAAATAGCAGCAATCGGCCTGCTCTGCTAGAATAAAATAGAAATATTCTGTTACTTAGTAGTAAAAGTGCATTATTTCCACTGAAACAAAGAAGCTGGGAAGACAGCCTCCAAATATTCTTTGGTTAAATGCCTGGGAAACCTGGAAGAGGTCATTCAATGCACAGCTGTCCATGAAGTCTCATCTCCATCTCTAGATAAACTAGTCAATATAGTCAAATTTAGTTAATTGAGAAGTAGTCAGTCATATAGGTTGTTGATGACTGAGAGGCTCAATTTTCCATGTTTCAATTTGTTACTTTGGCCCAATATAAATACTTTTAGTACTGAGGAGTATCTTCAATTCAATCTTATATTTATTTGGCAGCCACTGTGTACAAGGCACTGTAGGAGTTGAAGGAGGTTATAAAGAGATATAAGGTATTGTCCCTGCTCTCAGGAAACTTACAAATAGGTAATGAACTCTAAGACTGAAAAACGATGCCACCTGACCAGGAGGGTGTTGATGCATTATCATTACAGCAGCAATAATCCAGAAAGTGCCGAACTTCTTGCCCATGGATTTCTGATTATAATCAAATATTCCATGTGGCCTTGTCTCGTGGACCTCCCAATTTGCTGTATGCCATACAAGCTTCTGCATCAAAGGCAGAAAGCTGCCCCAGCTACTGTAGTCTCTTGATTCTGGCTCTGTAGTTGTGTCTCTATCTTTATTCGCATGACTTTTAATAGATCCCTGATTTCTGCAATCTGATTAGCTACCTAAGCTGCTTGTGTGCATATCTCAGGCCATCCCCTTTCACCTAGTCAGGGACATCATGCAATTATGTTTCCCTCTCTCTCTCTCTCTCTCTCTCAGCAGAGCACCAATTTTTCACTCTCAATCCTATCATTCCATCACCACACAACAGACTGTAACATCTCTCGTGTTTAAATATCTTCTTGTGATATGATATGTCCCCTCCCACTACCCTGCCCCCAATGTCTATTCCTTGTAACAACAAAACTATTCAAAAAAATTTTAGGGCTTCCCAGGTGGCGCAGTGGTTGAGAATCTGCCTGCCAATGCAGAGGACATGGGTTCGAGCCCTGGTCTGGGAAGATCCCACATGCCGCAGAGCGGCTAGGCCCGTGAGCCACAACTACTGAGCCTGCGCATCTGCAGCCTGTGCTCCGCAGCCAGAGAGGCCGCGATAGTGAGAGGCCCGCGCACCGCGATGAAGAGTGGCCCCCACTTGCCGCAACTAGAGAAAGCCCTCGCACAGAAACGAAGACCCAACACAGCAAAAATAAATAAATAAATAAATAAATAAATAATTTTAAAAAAAAATTTTTAAACCTTCTGTTTCCTGTCATTCTTTCTTGAATATGCTCCAGTCAGGATTTAAACCCTAATACTCCACTGCAGCCAAAGCTATCAACCACTGGGATATAAAATCCAGAGGTCATTTCCCAATCCTCATGTTATTCAATACATCTTCTCCTTCCTGAAACACTTTCTTTGCTTAGCTTCCAAGTCACCCTCTCTCAGGTCTCCTCCTACTTTACTGGTAGCTCCTTCTCAGTCTCCTTTGTCTGTTCCTTCTCATCTTCCCAACATCCAAACATTGGCAAGTCCCAGGGCTCAGTCTCTGAACTTCCCTATTGACACTCACTTCCTAGGTGATCTCATTCAGTTCCTTATCTCTAAATACCATCTATATGCTGATGTCTCCCAAATTTTTATCTCTACACCATTTTTTCCCCCTGAACTTTAGATCATTTATTCCACTTCTTACTGGTGTCTCCCTTTGGATTATCTAATAAGTTTCTCAAGGTTACCATATTCAAAACTGAATTACTGATCTTTAACTCACCACCACCACCAAAATTACTCCTCCCATTGTGTTCTCCTTCTCAACTGTCCTCCTTCTCAATAAATATCAGTTCCATCCTTCTAGTTGCTCAGGCCAAAAACCTTAGTGTCATCCTTGACTCCTCATCTTCTCTCATGTACTGCTACTAATTTATCAGCAAATCATCTCGGCTGCACCATGGAAATTTATCCAAGCTCCAACAACTTCTTATCACTTCCGCTGCTACTATCTTGTTAAAACCATCTGGATTATTACAACATTATTGTAAAATTATCACATTCATTTCAATAGTCCCCTAACTTGTCTCCTTGCTTCTACTCTTGCCTACCTACTGTCTATTCACAACACTTCTGCCAAAGTAATCTTTTTATATATGTCAGAGTATGTCACTTCTCTGCTTAAATCTTTCTGATGGCTTCTGATCTCACTCAGAGGAAAAGCCAAGAAACTTTATAATAGCATATATGACCCAATATGATGGACTCTTGCTATCTTTCTGACATCACCTCTTCTTGCTCTTCTCAGGCTCACTCTGCTCCAGATACATTGGCTTCCTTGCTCTTCTTTAAGCACTGAAGCACATTTCCACCTCAGAGTCTTAGCACATGCTGTTCCCTTTGGCTGGAATGTTCCTCAGATGTCCACATTGTTTGTTCCTTCACTCCTTTTGGTCTTTTTTAAAATGTCATCACTGAGAGCATTCACTCCAACCACTGTATAAATAAAAAAGTTTCTCACACAGAAACTCACACTCTCTCCACTTAACCCTGCTCTATACTTCATCATTGCCCTCATCTCTACTGACATAATTTATTTCTGTCATTCCCACTAAAATGTTATTCTGTGACCACAGGAACTTTGTTTTGTTTATTGTTAAATCCATGGTTTAAAACAGTAACATAGCCATGAGTAGGTGTTCAATTAATATTTGTTGCACAAATGAGTAAATATTATTATATTCAACTACTTATGGTCTATCCACTCAGGTCTAACCCATTGCTTTTTTTGCTTATAAGATTTTTTTTTATTAATCTTCACTTCTCCAATATAGATCTTTTGATCTACATTTTTTATTTTTTTAACATTTTTACTGAAGTATAATTGCTTTACAATGGTGTGTTAGTTTCTGCTTTATAACAAAGTGAATCAGCTATACATATACATATATCCCCATATCTCCTCCCTCTTGTGTCTCCCTCCCACCCTCCCTATCCCACCCCTCTAGGTGGTCACAAAGCACCGAGCTTATCTCCCTGTGCTATGCGGCTGCTTCTCACTAGCTATCTATTTTACATTTGGTAGTGTATATATGTCCATGCACTCTCTCACTTTGTCCCAGCTTACCCTTCCCCCTCCCCGTGTCCTCAAGTCCATTCTCTACGTCTGCATCTTTATTCCTGTCCTGCCCCTAGGTTCTTCAGAACCACTTTTTTTTTTTTTTTTTTTAGGTTCCATATATATGTGTTAGTATATGGTATTTGTTTTTCTCTTTCTGACTTACTTCACTCTGTATGACATACTCTAGGTCGATCCACCTCACTACAAATAACTCTCAATTTCATTTCTTTTTATTAATCCATTGTTTTGAGTGTGAATCAATTCTCTGATTCAGACCATTTTTTTAAGTAGATATAAAAGGAAACCACAGCAAGTTCCCATTTTTCTATCATTAATGTTGTGGGTTCTGATGATGACAGTGATGTGTAATCCCACTGTCAATGATAATGATAATGATATTAATGATAATATTTACTTGCATCAATGAAAATCTAAAACTTAAACATTATCTCTAAATTTCATGCAACTCTGCAAGTTGTATATCATCATCCCAGTTTTCCAGATAAACAAATTGGAGCTCAGAAATGTTACGCGACCCATCTAGTGAGTGTCAGAGTTAGGACTGGCATCCAGCTACCTCAGGCTCCAATGTCTGCACTTTTTAAAATCCCTATCCTTATCATTCACTATTTGCCTATCCAAAAACTTTGATTCCTTTTTTTCTTCCTATAAAGAAAACGCAATATAAACCAAGAATCACTTAATGACTTTATCAAATAATTCTATTGCTCACAACTGGCAATGTCTAAGAGGAAGACCACTTACAGAATGCCCAAGCTAGAAAGTTTAGAGATAATTTAGTCTAACTTCTTTACCTAGTCCAATTTCTGTATTTTATAGAAAACTTAGGTTAATTTGTCTAAAGTTGGCTTGCTGAAGTGGGAGGGGTTGAGTGACATGGTTAGAAGCAGCATATTACAATTCAGATAAGCTGGTTCAAAGCCAGGTTTTACCTCTTGTGTGTGACCTGGGGCAAGATTCTTAACCTCTCTAGCCCTTGGTTTCCTCACTTTGGAATGGGGGAGAAAAAGACTTCATAGAGTTGTTTTGCAAATTATGATAGATATATATATATATATATATATATATATGTATGTGTATATGTATATATAAAACCTAGCACAATAAATTACAGCTATTATTATGTACAGCTGTTACAAGAGCTCAAGTCCTCTAACACTCAGTCAAATATATCTTATAAATCAGTCTTTTCCTCAAAGAGAACAAAATATTAATCTCCACAGGAAGGTACCTACTGTTGAGTCAGTATTCAATCCCAAAATCCAATTTTTCAATCTTCTTCAAGACTCTAGTTTAAAACAGTGTGAACCCAAATGATAATACTGAGAATATTTCTGCTGCTTTCTAATTTTGGTACAGCACTGACTTTAACTGCTGCTTTCTAAGGAGATGAGAGAATGAAAGGAGGAGAAAATACAGCCTGCTAAGGTAATGGAATGAACACCCTCAAACACATGAACGTGGATGCACTAAATTCCTGAAATACACGTTTGAAAATATGAATACATATTTTTCAAGACTCATCAAATTCTTCCAGTAATGATAAAAACTGTGCTCAGGAGAAAAGGAAAGAATTACTTTGGTTATGTCTGTTAATATGCTTCAGGGTTGAGTATAAAATGCCCTCCCATATAGTAAACAGCCTGTTTCTCATGAAATTTATATGACAAGAAGTTTAAAAAGAAAATGACATTTGAAATATAATCAAAGGAACTACGTAAATTTGTCCATACCCTGCTTAAAGCCTTTCACGGCTCCTATCATCCTACGGAGAAAGCTCACACCCCCTGGCATGGCATCAATGCCCCCCAGATCAGGCCTCACTACGTGCTGTTCAATCTTTGTCTTATGTCACTCTGTCCTTCACTCTCTAAGTACCAACCTCCAGGCATTCGTGTATGCTGTTCATTCTGCCTGGGACATGTCTTCTTAGAAAAGCTTTCTTGAAAAAAATGAAAATGAAGATGCAACTGCTTCAAGCTCTGGCAGAAACAAGATGAATTTTTTAGGTAAGTAGAAATTGTACTAACAGTTTGGAGTGACAAAACCTGCATTTGACAATTGAACCATTTAGCAAATTGTGGAATGTAGAGTTAATTAAAAATGCACAAAGGGAGAAACTGATTACCACTATGCAAAATATAGGGTGATTCAAAATGAAGTCTTTTAAAATTACATTACTCATCAACCAGATTATAGAAACATGTGGTTTGCATGTAAGTTATGTCAAGAACCTCGTTTTATAGTCTTCTTCCTCATTAGCCATGAGGAAATAAAGACTGCATTGAAGCTGTCATTTTACCCTCTAAACTGTGATATATTAGAGTATTTGGAATGAACTAGACTACAGGATTAATGTATGCCTTGTGACATGAGGGGTACATCTTGAATATTTGTAAATTATAGAAATGAACATCACAGTTCCTTTATAAATTGGTTTTGACCAAATGTTAATGTACCACTTAGTTACTGAGTAATACATTTTTGAAAGAGTTCAATTCTTTTTGAACCAATACACATACACTCATGCTCGCATGCAAACACAAATACACACACAAGGGCTGAAAGGAAGTTATGCAAAAATAATATTTTTGAAGTGGCAGTAGTTTATTTAAATCCCCTAGTTTTCTTTGTAAAGTAAAATTATCTTTGCAATATAAGACATGGACCTAAGTCTTGCCACACACTGGCCATATAATTTGGGGCAAGTCACTTAAGCTTTCTTAGCTTCATTTAGAAAATTGAGATCATAATTCTGATCTCACAAGATTGATATGAGGACTAAATGATATATTTTATTTGAAAGTGCCCTGTAAACGTTAAAGCATGATACAATAAATTATTAGTATAATGGCACTAATATGCAAGTGTTCTCTTCTCAAATGCCCCCTCCTTAGAGACAGGCCTTCCCTGATGTCCCTATTTAACATGGCACAACTCCCACCAAAAACAAACAAGTCACCCCAATACCTTTATCAGCTTTGTTTTCTCACAGCACTTCTCATTCTCTGAAATTATTATTATAACTGGTTTAGATGTCTTTTGGCTTCCCACTAGAATATAAGCTTCATGAGAGCAGAAGTTTTGTCTGTTAATTGTGGGATTGCTAGTTCCTAAGAAAGTATCCAGCTCAAAATGGGCACTCAGTAAATATCTATGGAAGGATATGCAAATGTAATTTCCTTGTCTCTTCAAGAAGAGTTCAACACAAATGGCCAAAGGAGAGCAGAAATACAGTAGGTAAACTAGCAAGAATCAACTAACTGGGCAGTGCTTAATTTACCCCCAATCCTCAGAATTCAGTACTGAATCCAAGAGAATATAGTCTATTTAAGAGAAATAATTTTTAGTGCTATCTCCTATAGCACAAATCTATTCTCATATCAAAATAAGGTGAACTGTAAACTCTACTCTTTTTTTTGTTGTTGTTATAAATTTATTTATTTATTTATTTATTTATTTATGGCTGTGTTGGGTCTTGGTTGCTGTGCACAGGCTTCCCCTAGTTGCGGCAAGCAGGGGCTACTCTTTGTTGCAGTGTGTGGGTTTCTCATTGCGGTGGCTTCTCTTGTTGAGGAGCATGGGCTCTAGGTGCGCGGGCTTCAGTAGTTGTGGCATGTGGGCTCAGTAGTTGTGGCTCGCGGGCTCTAGAGCGCAGGCTCAGTAGTTGTGGCGCACGGGCTTAGTTGCTCCGCAGCATGTGGGATCTTCCCGGACCAGGGCTCGAACCTGTGGCCCCTGCATTCACAGGCAGATTCTTAACCACTGTGCCACCAGGGAAGTCCAACTCTACTCTTAAGATGTTGCTTTGTACAACCATCTAATCCTGATATTCTCTTCTATTGGTCTAAGTGATTGTGTTTGCACATTCCTCTCTAGCGGATTTTAAAATCCAAATCACTGCAGTAATTCATTTTTTATTGTTCTCTTGCTCAGCTTCAACACATATACAGTAGTACTGTTCACTCTTCAGGGGGATAATGGCATTTTTGGAGATTTTACTGTGGTCATTACTCTTGCTTCTTTATTAACAGACTTGATTTTAATCTTCTGCTTTAGCTATGTGGTTTATCTTATGAATATTAATATACAACCCAAAGGGATCTATACAGTGAATATGAATTAGAGAGGACTTTTTTATACCGAAAAGAGAAAGCCTTTTTCTGTTATGCACATCTTTCTGGGGTGTACGAGTTCTAATTTAATCAGCATGTAGTCATCATGTATGCCTCCAGCACTCCAGCCCACGAAGTAATTGAAATGATTCAAGCTTGTTTAATAAAGTAATTTCAATTATAGCAGGAGTTGAGTCAGAAAATGTCAGCTGCACAAAGTTTATGCTGCCTGGAATCAGCGATAGGACACCAAATGCTCATAGAGAAAGTGCCGTTGTGGAAATGAGCTGTACTTCTTTAGGCTCTGAAATAACTTTGTTCACATAAGACCAGCTTCTCTTACGTGATCTGTTGGTCAAGGAAGCCACATTTAATTTTGTCCTAAAATTAGTGTAAAGAAATTTCCTTATAGCCAAAAACTTAGAACTGAAGGGGTCAGAAAGTTCATCCTCTTTCCTCTAAACATAACTGGCAGCTGACACTTCACCATAGTCTCCACCACTCCCTAACGCCTCAAGTCAAGTCATCATTTATATTTGGAGCCACTGATGACAGAAAACCACTCTACATTCTCTACTTCAAAATATTAGAAAGGAGATTCCACAACTTTCTATTATAAAATGTGACAGCATAAACTACATATTTAAAGTCATTTTTCCATCACCAAATAACACAAAGATATTACAGAAGCTCACAATATGGTGCTCTCAGTATTTCATAAATGATAAACTCCAACATGTTTTCCATTATTTCCACTTCCTCTTTTCCGTAATTTTCTTAGTCCTTCTAAGCTAGTACTTTTAATATATTTTACCCATTTAAAGGGCTGATTAGTTCTACTACCATCAAGATCTTTAATTCCTGAATTATGATGCTATTGTTGTTCTTCTTTTATTTATCCTCTCCTTTGATTAAGGGACTTCTTTGTATATAGAAATGGTTTGCTTTTTACTTACCGTATCCCAGTTTCTAGCACTGCTCCTTACCCATAAATGCTAAGTAGATAGACAGTTGGACCATCTGTTTGCAATTCACCATTACATAAGCCAGAAGGCCTTATTAAATTCTTTTTACTTAGGTTTACCTGTTCTCCTCCAAACAACAATTCCTTCTCAACTTGATCACATTTGGTTTAAGTTAATTTTGCTAATGTAAACAATGATCTATTTTAGATATGAAGTCACAGTTGCCTCCAAAGATAACAGGACTCCTGAGGGGTTCATCAACACTGCCACTGTAGAATATTCTTTTGGTCTAGTTCTGGGAATCAAGATCCATAGAGGTTTGTTATTATGCTAAGTGAAGACAATTAACATCTGTTCTGAAAATACCTCCCTAAGCTTCCTGCTACTAAAGACGTCTACTAATCAACTACAGCTATCTCATAGCCCAGAGAGTCCAACTTCGGTTGAGACAGTGAGGATATGCAGTGAGATAATAATTAGTGTCCAATCTATTTTTCAAATTTATGCGTGGTCATACAGAATGGTCATCTAACATCCTACCAGAGTGGGTAGGAGAATTAAATATAATCAAACTATATTTTTGACAAAGGCTAAACATTCCCTGAAGTTGAGTATCAGGATTCTCAAGTGAAATTTCTTCTTGAGTTGGAGCTATTTGGTTTTTCCTATAGAAACATTTCCAAACATATATTGGAAGCCAATGGGATTACATAAGTTAATACATAAATATTTGCTCTCTGCACAACTTTTAGTTTAACCTTTCTTTAAAAATCCTACTTCCTAGCTCCTCATTGATCTGTTCTGAACCCTAGGTAAGTAATACTCTCAGTTGAAAACTATAAAGAATAAAAAGTTCCTGGTTTATATAGTACCTTCCCTTTATATTCCTCAAAGGAGTGTGTAAATGCAAGATCATTATGAGTCCAACGTTACAGATGGGTAACTTGAGGCTCAGAGAGGGTAAACAGCATTACCAAGGTCAGGTAGCAGCTGAGTTTGAAAGAACCCAGTCCACCTAAATGTTAATTTGCCTCACTTACCCAGAAGACCATGCCACTGCTTTAGTAAGGAAAATGTACTTTTATGAGTATTGACACTAAACTTTCCCTGCTTAGCACTTCAGAAAAGAGAAGTGAGAAATTAAAGGTTAGAATTCTTTTAGGAAGTGAAATGCTTATGACAATGGTATTCTTTGCTAAATACTCTAATTTTTGTATCATTTGAGAAGAAATCCTTCTATATTCAGAGGATTTCTGATGTACTGAGCTAATGATTCCCACTCCTTACTGAATAGCAATATCTACTTCTGCTCTTTTTATGGCTGTAAAAAGAAGATTTTACAGAACATGACATGAAAATCTTCAAAAGGGTAATAGTTGAATTCAGAATAGAAATGCAGACAAATTGCTAAAATTGTGAACAGATAAGCTATGTACAACGAGTTCTTTCAATGTAAATCTTTCCAAGAGAGAAAATGCAACAAAATTAAAAAGTTTAAAAAAAGTTTCATTCTGATGCTATCATCCCCCAAGTTCTAAGAAGTGGGTAGAAATAGGTGCCCTGTCCAATTCTTACGGGGCAATTGGACAAAGAAGAGTGATGTGTGATACTCACAGAGGTGCAGTAGGAGGTGTCAACCTCTCCTGTCTTCCATCTGACTTCTGAGTTAATGAGAATTTACTAAAACTCAGGAGGTCTTTGTCCACAACTTTCCAACTGCAGGTAATATTAGAGCCCATGTATCCCAGTGCTACATTAAAGGTTGCTTTCAAAATGCCATCTCAATTCAGCCAGTTCTCCGACATTCTATAAGCATATACGCTGTCTGATGAAACCACAGACCTAGAGGATTTATAATGATGGAGAAAAAACTTAAGCTCTGTAATCTGCTGAAATTTACAATTGTAATTTGAAGACACATCTGATAATCTACAGACTAGTCTGAGTAATAACCACACTCTTTAAGCCTCCTCTTTCGCTCACTCTCAGTAGAAAACTTCAACTTCTATTTTAGAGATAATAATGTCAATGTCATTCAGCTAAAGTTATTTTCTATTCGCCATCTCCCACACACGCCTTACATGCAACCATGACAAATGTACCCATATCCACACCCAGCCATACCTCCTACTGTCACTTTTGGTGGAAAAATTTCCCTTCCTCTGATGAGAGGAACTGATGGTCATCAAAACCTGTCTTTCTGAGAGAAGTGCTAAACATGGATGATTATCAAGCAATCATTTTGATATAGTTCTACACTGAATTTGTACGACAGATGCTGTTCTTGCCTCTCCCACATGGTGACTACAAAAGTCGCATGCATACCCCCGTGTCAGAACCTCTATTATTGTAACTATTATTATTATGCAGAATGGGTAACCTAGAGAAGTTTGTGGATGATGACGATGGCAAGTACTCTCCCAGAGCAAAAACTGGGCTAGCTTCTCTGTTCTGGAGTATCCATTCCTGAAAATTAGGAGAGGGTAGGTCTTTGGGGAGCACTGGGCAAGAAACTATATACTTTTATAGAAGTAAAATGAGATTTGACTGAATAGCAAGAGAACCTTTGTAGAGAAAACTGAGTAACCAGAAGCAAAAAATGGGTATGAGAAGAGAAATTCAGCCTTGGCCTTTTCATTAGCTATAGAGAGGCGAGAAGGGCACGTTTTAGACTAGATGTTTGAAACACTTCAGAGGATAGTTAGCACCACCCGGTGGAGTAATTTGCTTCCCCTCCAGCTGTCTCCCTGAGCCTCTCCCCAGACTCTCCCAAATGAAGGTGACTGTCCCACCTCAGGAAGCAATTGCTCTGACCACCACATCCTTCCTCAGAATTGAAGACATGTTCATTTGTTAAATCCATTCCTGATATAAATACCAAAGGCTATCAAACCCACAAAACGCAAGAATGAAGCCCTCCCTTCTCCCAGAGAATGGATGTGACAATAAATGACATACCCAACTTTAGGGACTCTAGATAAGAGTGACCCTCAGCAGTTACTCTGCCCCATCTCAGAACAGACTTCAATGCAGAGGTGCCTCTCATACTCTCCATCTAGCAGCATATGGGATTTGCCCATTTATTAGACTTGTAATTACCAGGCCCATGTTGGTGCAGCTAAAGGTATTTTTCTAGCATTTGTCACTTTAAGAAAAAGGACCTTATAAAAATTGTTCATTCTTATACAATCCACTCCAAAATCCACTAATTTCCTCTTTCCATTCATCTTCCAGAAGTCATATACCTAAGACAAAAGGGATTAATACAGCATGCTTTCAATGATACCACAATGGGCAAGACTATTTTAAGAACTCTATTCATCAGTTCCCAATAAATATTATGATACTAGCACTTAGGCATTCTACAGTGACTTTCCTGAGCAGATCTCAAGCTCTTTAGCAACACAAATGCATTAAACCTCCTAATTCCCTTGAAAAACAAGCCAAGAAGCCAGAGCTAAACATGATTTTATAATGCAACTTCATGGCAGGTTACCCGGAAATGGCCCCTCTCTTAAAAGAAAAAAGGTAGGGTCTGCCCTGGTGGCACAGAGGTTAAGAATCCGCCTGCCAATGCAAGGGGCACAGGTTCGAGCCCTGGTCCGGGAAGATTCCACATGCTGCGGAGCAACTAAGCCCATGCGCCACAACTACTGAGCCTGCGCTCTAGAGACCACGAGCCAAAACTACTGAAGCCGGCGTGCCTAGAGCCCGTGATCCGCAACAAGAGAAGCCACTGCAATAAGCCCGCACACCGCAACGAACAGTAGACTCCGCTCGCCGCAACTAGAGAAAGCCGGAGTGCAGCAACGAAGACCCAACACAGCCAAAAATAAAATATAAATTAATTAATTAATTATTTTTAAAAAAAGGTAGTGGGGAGGGGATTATGGTAACAGCAAAATGATTAGAGTACTCATCCATTTCCACGTCCAGTTTACCAGGAAATGTTGGGTAACAGTGAAGGATTCACTTGCTTGTCATTCAGTTATTTAAGAACTATTTATTAAGTGGCTATAGTGTGCTGGGCATTGGATTAGACCCTGGGGATATAATGAAGAAAAGCCCTTTCCTTGTAAAGCATGCAATAAGTAGAGCAGAAATAGTTGTTTAAAAAACAATAATAAAAGACCATGTATTAAGTAAAATAATGGAAGTGTGTCTGGAATGTAGAGATAGCATGTAGGCAACTGTGGATAACTTTCTTTGTGTTAGGGAATGGAAAGATATTCCAGAAAAGATTGCCCTAAGATACAATATCCAACATGGAAGTCTGAGTAGGAGTTCTCTTTCTAAAGAAAAAGGTATCCTTTTGATAGTAATGAATGTGTTGCAACAAATTTTTGTGCTTCCCTGAAGATAGACTGAAAGATCTATGTGTGAGTTAGAAGATAATGGACCTTCCTGCCTCCATCTGCTACTTCAGTGTAGTCTTGTGAGGGCCTAACCAGTAAATCACAGAAAAGTACCTATTTTTATACAGATAGAATGTCTTTATAGTCTCTGTTTCTTCTCCTCTCACAGCTGTTTACAAAACAAAGATGGAATTAAAGCAGGAAAAACAGCCAGCCCTCTCATTTTACAAATGAGGAAATTACATCCCTAGGAAGTCGTGTTTTCCCTCAAACTTGCAGATTGTTCAAGTCCAAAACGCAGAGAAACCAATCATATTGAACTCTTATTCTACTGAGAACCTCAAAGTCCACAGGTCACTCTATTTAACAGCCACATACTCAAAAGTGAATCATACCTGTCCTTACTTTGCCTAGACTATGAGATGCTTAAGTTTAGTGTCTCAAGATAGAATAAGTTTTGCTGTAGAAACAAGTAAACCTGAAAATCATAACAGTTTAAGGCAACAAAAGTTTATTTTTCACTCACAGTGTCTAGTGTACATGGTGGGGACTTCCATCTCACTTCCACTGACTGAGGGATTAAGTATCTGACTTCCAAGTTTGCCGTAACAGGGTAAGAGAGAGATGGTGATGGCACATCAACTCTAAGTGTCTCAGCCCAGTTAAATGTTCACAGTCTGTTGGTCAGAACTAGTCATATGGCCCCAACCCAAATGCAAGTGAAGCTGGAAAATATAGGGAATTATGAATATTCAATGAACCTTCAGAACTAGCACAGTGTATGGTACAGAATGTGTGCCTCTTTATACACTGGACAAATAAACAAATGAAGAACCCAATGAAGAACGCACATTGGACAAATAAACAAATGAAGAAGCCACTGGTCAAGGTACTTTTTTAGCACCATATGGGGATACAAAGATATGCAAGGAATACTTCTTGTGTTCACGGAGCTAAGAACCTAATTGTGAAATTAAACACAAATACACACCTTAACCAAATAAAATTAGCCATCCATAGCAATGGGGACTAAATAACAAGGAGTGATCTTCAACATAAAAGGAAAGAGAAGTCAAGATTTAAGGTGGTCTAGAAATCCAGTCCTATATTTATTTATAACCTGAACTGAAAATATTTCTCTCAAAAGATCCAAAAGCCATTTGCCTCAGGATATTATTTTAATCTGAAGAACAAGAAAAATTATGAAGTAACAAAATATAGCTTGAAAAGTTTTGCAATCCAGTTGCAAACATGGAGACAGTTTTGTTTGGGAATCATTTCTAACGTTGTTTTTCTCAAGAGAAACAGCATATTTCCAGAACTGAGAGTTTTCTATTTCATATTCATTTACAATAGACCCATACCAAGGCAAGTGACCTGACCCCACTAAGATATATCCAGATTTCCTTATTGTTGTAGCAATAGGAAGGTGACTGCCAAGGGACAACAGAGGACATTCTTCATAGAAATTCCATGGAATTTTGAGTACTCTATGAATCACTGGAAAAGTGTTCATCATTTTCAGGCCAAATTCTGGCCCTTTTTTACAAGGTATTATTAACCTTAACTATAGGAAATTATATTGAACCAAACATAACATTTTATAGCAACATTTTAGCCTGATCTCAAGTCCAAAGTTTTGCAGATACCGGGTGTGTAAACTGATACAACATTTCATAAAAGGTCATGCAGCTCTTTCTTTCTTCTCTGGAACACTTACTCTTGGAGCCCTGAGCTGCCAAGTATGAAGTCTGACTACTCTGAGGCCACCATGTTGTGAAGAGGTCCAAACCACGTGGTTGACAGGAACACAGACCAGTCAACCATCCCAGGTGAGCCAAGCCTTCCATTTATCCCAGCCCAATCCATTTATCCAGTGCCAGACATGTAAGTGAGGAAGCCTCCACATGATTCAAATCCCCAGACAGTTGAGTCTTCCCAAGTGAGACCCCAGACATTGTGGAGCCGAGACAAGACAATCTGTGCTCTGTCCAAATTCCTGACCCACAGAAACCATGTAGAGGTAAAATAGTATTGTTTTATTCCTATATATTTTGGAGTGTTTTTTATGCAGCAATAGATAAGTGAAACATACCTTCTCCTGGTGTACAGACATATACACCATATGATCTTTTAATAAATAGTCAATCTACAGATTCAATGTAATCAATCCCTATCAAAACACTAGTGGCATTTTTCACAGAACTAGAACAAATAATTCTAAAATTTGTATGGAACACAAAAGACCCCAAATAGCCAAAACAATCTTAAGATTAAAGAACAAAACTAGAGTTATCATGTGCCCTGATTTCAAACTATACTACAAAGCAACAGTAATCAAAACAGTATGGTACTGGCACAAAAACATATAGATCAATGGAACAGAATAGAGAGCCCAAATGAACCCACATTTATATGAGCAATTACTCTACAACAAAGGAGGCAAAAATATACAGTGGGGAAAAGACAGCCTCTTCAATAAATGATACTGGGAAAACTGGACAGCTACATACAAAAGAATCAAACTGGACTACTTTCTCAAACCACATACAAAAATAAACTCAAAACGGATTAAAAAGTTAAATGTAAGACCTGAAACCATAAAACTTCTAGAAGAAAACATAGGCAGTACGCTCTTTGACATCAGTCTTAGCAATATGTTTTTTTGGATGTCTCTGCAGGCAAGGAAAATAAAAGCAAAAATTAACACTGCTCTTTGCTATACATGAAAGTTGGTTGCTAAGAGAGGAAATCCTGAGTTCTCATCACAGGAAAAAAAAATGTTTTCTATTTCTTTAATGTTTTACCCATATGAGATGATGGATGTTCACTAATCGTTTCATGATATATATAAATTTAAGCTGTACACCTTGACATACAGCAGTGCTATATGTCAATCATACTTCAATAAAACTGGAAGAAAGAAAACAGTCAATAAGATTTTTCTTAATACAGGAAGAAATTTTTCAAGAGTGTTTCACTTGCTTCTAGTACCTTTGAAATTATATAGTTCTTTATTCACTGTCTGAATGAGTCGTTGAATGATTGGGTCATTTTAACATTTGTTTCTAAGTTAGGCATTTTGATGATCCATAAAAATATGAATCTTCCTCTTCCAGCTATTTCAATGTAATTCCCACTTAATAATAAAAGCTAGCACATATAGAATATTTTCAAGAGTTTTTCATCTCTGATTGAGTTTAAACCTCCCAATATTTTGATTCATTAGGTACCATTAGTATCTTCTCATTTTAAAGTAATTAAGTTGAGCAAGAGAAATTAAGTAATTTACCTAACTGGTAAATGGCAAATCCAGGATTCAACCCAGGCAGTGTGAAGCCAGAACCTCTGCTTTAAGCCACTGAACTAAATCCCCTCTCTTCCTCTCTTTCTGCTTGACATACAGAAAGGCTAACCTGCCAGGAAATACACATATCAGAGCTAGCTGTGGACACAGGCCAATAATCTCACAGTTCTGCTTCATGAAGGCTAGATCATGTTGCTATTTTACTACTATTTTTTGTGAAAAAGACAAAAAAATCCAGGGTCTAAATCCGAGGTCTAAAGCTATATAAATTAAAGAAGAACAAAGATAATAATAGAATCAAAAGATGGAGATGGAGCCCTTGTGCATGGACCCACATGAGTGACCAAGAATTTCCAGAATGAGGGATTCTATTGGTAAGTCAGTTTCAAAATATTTATTTAAATAAACTTAAAAAACAAGAAGAAGTAAGGAAAGAAGGAGAGAAAGAGTGAAGAAGGGGGTAAGGAGGGAAAAAGGAAGGAACATGGAAGGCAACGACTTTAGTAATAACGGAATAGTTGAAGAGATTTGAGGCCACTGCGTGTGAAGGAGGAAGGAAAAATGAAAAAATAAATAGCTGAAAATAAGGAATAAATTATAAATCCAGTTTGGGGGCTTAAAAAAAGACTTCAAAGAGGGGACACAAATAAGAGATAGCTGCCATTATATAAATTCAGATCATGAACAAATTTCCATTCAGCTAGTTTTAGTGGGGAGAAATGCTCTGCAGTGGTGGCCAGAAAAGGAAATGTGTGTGTGCATCTGGAAATTTTACAGGACTAAGTTGAAAAGCTGGTTATTTAATAATCTGTGACCCAATTATACCTAAATGTACTTCTGATTCTCTGTGCCGTGAAGGAAAATGCACTAGCAAGGCAAATAAGATGGAAGGGAGTAGAATGTGTTAACATTTAAGAAAATATAATTTCAACATGTATAATACTGATTTATTTAGGAAGGAGGAAGTTAATCTTTTAAAGTAACATGAAAAGTAAGTTAAACAAATTTTAGAAAACTAATAAGAGGCAGAATGCAGAATTCTACAGAACAAAATATTAAGTCCTTAAGGAAGCTATATTTAAAAAAAATAATGCAAGAGTCATCATACATAAATGTCCATTTTTTTAATTGTTTCTGTGTGTAAGAAAATACCACTTTTAAATATTCTTTAGGACCCCGAATAGCCAAAGCAATCTTGAGAAAGAAAAACGGAGCTGGAAGAATCAGGCTTCCGGACTTCAGACTATACTACAAAGCTACAGTAATCAAGACAGTATGGTACTGGCACAAGAACAGAAATATAGATCAATGGAACAGGTTAGAAAGCCCAGAGATAAACCCACGCACATATGGTCACCTTATTTTTGATAAAGGAGGCAAAAATATACAAGGAGAAAAGACAGCCTCTTCAATAAGTGGTGCTGGGAAAACTGGACAGCTACACGTAAAAGAATGAAATTAGAACACTCCCTAACACCATACACAAAAATAAACTCAAAATGGATTAAAGACCTAAGTGTAAGGCCAGACACTATAAAACTCTTAGAGGAAAACATAGGCAGAACACTCTGTGACATAAATCACAGCAAGATCCTTTTTGACCAGCTCCTAGAGAAATGGAAATAAAAACAAAAATAAACAAATGGGACCTAATGAAACTTAAAAGCTTTTGCACAGCAAAGGAAACCATAAACAAGACGAAAAGACAACCCTCAGAATGGGAGAAAATATTTGCAAATGAAGCAACTGACAAAGGATTAATCTTCAAAATTTACAAGCAGCTGATGCAGCTCAATATCAAAAAAACAAACAACCCAATCCAAAAATGGGCAGAAGACCTAAACAGACATTTCTCCAAAGACGATATACAGACTGCCAACAAACACATGAAAGGATGCTCAACACCACTAATCATTAGAGAAATGCAAATCAAAACTACAATGAGATATCACCTCACACCAGTCAGAATAGCCATCATCAAAAAATCCACAAACAATAAATGCTGGAGAGGGTGTGGAGAAAAGGGAACCCTCTTCCACTGTTGGTGGGAATGTAACTTGATACAGGCACTATGGAGAACAGTATGGAGGTTCCTTAAAAAACTAAAAATAGAACTATCATACAACCCAGCAATCCCACTACTGGGCATATACCCTGAGAAAACGATAATCCAAAAAGAGTCATGTACCACAATGTTCAATGCAGCACTATTTACAACAGCCAGGACATGGAAGCAACCTAAGTGTCCACTGACAGATGAACTGATAAAGATGTGACACATATATATAATGGAATATTACTCAGCCATAAAAAGAAACAAAATTGAGTTATTTGTAGTGAGGTGGATGGACCTAGAGTCTGTCATATACAGAGTGGAGTAACTCAGAAAGAGAAAAACAAATACCGTATGCTAACACATATACATGGAATCCAAAAAAAAAAAAAAATGGTTATGAAGAACCTAGGGGCAGGACAGGAATAAAGACGCAGACGTAGAGAACAGACTTGAGGACACGGGGAGGGGGAAGGGTAAGCTGGGACGAAGTGAGAGAGTGGCATGGACTTATATATACTACCAAATGTAAAACAGATAGCTAGTGGGAAGCAGCCGCATAACACAGGGAGATCAGCTCGGTGCTTTGTGACCACCTAGAGGGGTGGGATAGGGAGGGTGGGAGGGAGACACAAGCGGGAGGAGATGTGGGGATATATGTACATGTATAGCTGATTCACTTTGTTATAAAGCAGAAACTAACACAGCATTGGAAAGCAATTATACTCCAATAAAGATGTTAAAAAAAATTATTGAAAATAAATTAATAAATAAATATTCTTTAGAAATAACAAAAGGAATAGACTTCTGGATATCTCCTTCTTTTGGAAGTGTTATTGAATTAAAATGAAATACTCTGTAATACAAGCAGAAATAACACTAAATAATCAACAATTTACTAAATATTTATTAAGTATTCATTATGTACCAGATACACTACTAAGGCACTGGGGATTTAATAAATAACTGACTTAAATCCTTCTCAAACATTTCTCAAAGAATATAATAGGAGAGAAAAATCTCTAATGCACTAATCTTTGGTTTAATGTATAAAAAATGTGGGTCAGTTTTCCAATGCCCCCTCACATCTAATGCTAAATACTTTTCTGCCATAGGAGAAACATTCATTCATGGTCCATAATCAATACCATTTTATCCATGTGAATTTCCAAAGATGGTGGAGAATATCAATCCAATAAGATAAAAGGCTACTAGTCTCAGAGAAAAATATCTTGTGAACAGAGCCCTAAAATGAAAACAGTGGTCAGCTGCCCACTGCAGGACTATGCTAGTAACTAGCTGCATGGCATGCAATCTGTAGATCCTCAATAAAATAAATAACATTTATAAAACTTCAGTTTCATTTTACAGGTGAAGAAGAAGGCCCAGAAATGTTCAGTGATTGAACTGAGATTAATAATCTGGGCCTGCGTATTTTCTACTTGCAATTTCATGCTGCCTCTATTTTTCTTATCTGCTGTCAGCAATTTTTTTGAGTAAAACTTCTTCAATTGTAACAAAAATCCAACCCAAGCTTCAGTAAAAAGAGATTTATTGTCTAAAGTAAAGTAAAAAGTCCAGGGGCAACAGGGATTCAGGCATGGCTAAATCCAGGGACTTGTTTTATACTGTTTACTTGGTTATTACTCTTCATCTCTTGATTTTGCTTATCTCTGTGGCTCCATTCTCAGGCTGGTAATCCCCTCATAGTCACACATCAGACTCCAGCTGTTCTATCAAAATTCCTGGGATTTTATCTTATTGGATCAATATGGGTCATGTGGCAATTCTCAATATCTAGAAAGTAGAGCCATCCCAACCCAAACCACATAGAATGAAGGTGGAGGAGGAATGGTTCTACCCAAGGAAGTTCAGGATGCTGACATCAGAAGACTGGAAAGTGGATGTGGTGCAGGCAAAAAAAATCAACGTCCATGCCACTCTTAAACAGCACTAACTACATATGTCTGCCATTTGTGTCAAGATTTCATTAACTTTCATTAGATACCTTTATTCTTGGGTCTAATCTTTGCTTTGATTTATAAGGATTCACTCTGGAAAAGTTCCAGTAAAGACAAGTCTGCACGACATATATACAGCTGAGCAACTATTTTCAAGTATAATTTCTCTGAATTACAGAGGAAATATACTTAAAATAAGCTTTCACATCTTTCATGCTCTCCAGATAGGAAAGTGGAGCTTCATCTTACACTTAGCTAGGCTAGTCAGACCTGAAAAGTGATGTGAGCCGGTTGAGGATTGGCAAAGTGGAGAAAAGGATGACTCTGCATTGATGATTCTTCTATCCACATGTCTACTCCTCTGGAAAGAAATAACTATTAACACTTTAAAAGGACCATGATGACTACCCACCCAGGACTACTTTCTGTGAGCACACTTACACCCAGGTGGCAAGAGCTATGATGAGGTCCACCTAGCATCCTGTGCACTTACCAGAGAACATGCAGCCCATGTGGTCCAAAAATAAAGAAACTGAAACAAGCGGGTGGCAGAGTCAGCAGTAAGTCTGTTCTGGCTCCCAGTCATATGCTACTTCCATGGTCTGCTTTATCTGAGCCAACTCAGATGACTGCGAACACTGTAGGTTGCTCTTCACTGTGGTTACTGCTCAACTCTTTGTCATTTGCCTTCTCAAGTTTATTTTTGACATTTGGAGTTCAGCCATTTATATACACAAAAATAAATCATTTTATAGGACATGAATCCAGCCCAGTAAGATGAGACTAGAGCTAAGAGTTCCAGATAACAATTCTCCACTCTAAGCTTTATTCTTTGTGTCATTTAAAAATAATGTTGGGGGTGGGTGGTGGTGGTGGGATGAATTGGGAGATTGGGATTGACATGTATACACTAATATGTATAAAATAGATAACTAATAAGAACCTGCTGTATAAAAAAAATTAAAAACAAAAAAAAATCTTCAACTAGGAAAAATAAATAAAAATAAAAATAATGTTGGAAAGTTTGAGGTTGCCAATTACATACCTTCATACTGTGGATTTGGAATCAGTTGAGAAACAGAGTAGGTGACTGGATATCAAAGTACCACTTAATTGCTGGGAATGCCAGATTTGAAACTACACCTGGACCTGACCCTGTATGGTTTTCCTAACACTTTCCTTACAGAACAAACCCATCTATCCTTTATAACACTGAGTTTCACTAGGAACAAACTTAACACATACAGGTAAAGAAGGAAAACACAAATGTATGAAGCACAGGCCAAGAGAATGAAGAAGGGCAACACTCATCACCAGGACCTCATCCAGAAGAATGCAAACTGTGGGTGTCCAATTCTTGCCACCTCAGTGAAAAGGTAAACCAGTTCTGGAAAACTAAGTAAGAGATGGAGAATGAAGACTGAAAAGGGGATCTGGCTTTAGATGGCTGACAAACACACACGGAGTCATAACATAGGTCTTTCTTGGGCAATGAAATGGAAATTGCCTCATGAAAAATAAAGTCAGAAAAAAATGGGTTGTCTCCTAAAAAAAAAAAAAGAAAGAAAAGGGCTGCCATTTATTAAGCATCAAAGGCGTCAAGTACTTGAATTCTATTATTCATGAAAAGCTTTATGTTATTTTTATCCCTCTGTTAGAGATGAGGAAACTAAGTTTCAGAACATTTAACAAATCCTTTCTCTTACCACTGTATCACAATGCCCCTTGGAAGATTTTTATTATTGTTTTTTGCTGCCCAGCATTAAAATCCCTTTGAATTGAGGGAGTCCTGCCATTGTGTGAGATTTGGCTGTAGGCAGGGGCCCCCCACTCCCAGTATGAAAATTGAAAGGGCCAGACAATTGCTCTCCCTGAACGCATAACCTAGACTTGGCCAATCAAATGTTTGTACCTGGGACACTGACTCTAGATCAAATGATTAAAAAAAGAATCAGGAGGCAGTTTAGAGTTCATTAAGTGGTAATGGCAGCATCCTGTGCCTAGTGGCCAGAAGAAACACTTGATTTCTAGTAACTACTACCAGCTGTTCCTGTTGTGTGTGGATCATCTGTGGTTCAGGCCCACAGATTCACTTGATCCCTGCCTGTGATGGTCTGGATTATAGTTCAGCAAATATTTACTCCACCCACCTCCTGTCTTCCCACTGTAGGTCAAGAATACCTACCTCCCCACCTCACTGTTGTTTTGCTTGGCCATGTGACTTGCTTTGATTACAAAGGAACATTAGCCAATGTGATGCACAAAGACATACATGTGCTTGTATAGTCTGGCTTGAGGCTTACGCTCCAGGGCATAAGCTTCACAAAAAGATTATGCCCCAGGAAGCCTCTTCCCTTTCCCTGAGCCTGGGGAAAGACACAACATGCAGTATACAGTATCCAACTCAGAGCCTGGAGCTGAGGAGCCCAGCCAACCTGCACTTCAAAGCGGAACTACCCAGTTGTACTAGTTTCCTGTGGCTGCTCTAGCACAAAGTTGGTATCTTAAAACAACAAAAATTTATTCTCTTACTGTTCTGGAGGCCCTAGTCAGTTTCACTGGGGGCCAAAATCAAGGTATCAGCAGGGCCGTGCTCCATTTAGAAGCCTTAGGGGAGAATATGTTCCCACCATTTCCAGCTTCTACAGCTGCATTCCTTGGCTCCCAGCCCCTTCTCTCATCCTCAAAGCCAGTTGCACAGCACCTTCAAATCTTCTCTGTTGCCACCACACACCACCTTCTGCCTTCTGTGTCAAAGCCCCCTCTGCCTCCCTCTTATAAGGACATTTATGATTGCATTTAGGGCCCACTAGGATAATTCAGAATAATCTCCCATATCAAGAGCCTTAACTTAATCACATCTGCAAAGTATCTTTTTCCACATAAGGCTAACATTCACAGGCTACAAGGATTAGGACCTGGATATCTTGAGAGGGCCATGACTCAGCCTGCCACACCAGCTAAGTCCATCAAGGACCCACCAAACCACAGTCAATCTGTAGACCCATGAGAGTGGAAATAAATGCTCATTGTTTTAAGCCCCTGAGCTTTGGGGTGGTTTATTATGCAACATTATTCTGGAAATAGCTGATTAACTCATGGCTCATTTTCTGAAGCCTTCCCCTTGATTTTCTGAGCTACTAGGCATCTCCAATAAATTCCTATTGTGCTTAAATGAATTAGAATCAGTTTCTATTAATTGTAATCCAAACAACCTATCTGATATTTACTAACCGTACAACTTTGAGAAACTCAGAGTAGAATACCAAATGATAATACTGAGAACATAAAACTTAAACTGGATGCTTTTCTTAGTACTTATACCATGATGATCTGTTTGGAGAAAATTGACAAAATAGAGAAAGTAGAGGAGGGATATTTAGATGACTTGAAGCACTTTAAGTGGATAACACTTCTTTTCTAATCAAAGGAAACTAAATCAAAACCCTAACCTTCAGGTAAAAGAGATAAGTAATTAAGATGGGTGTTTTAACACAGAGAGCAGTTGTTTAAATGATTAAAATAGTGCATGCTGTCCCAAAGAAGCAATGACAAGAACTCTGACAAGACTACTGAATCAAACTGGCATTTTTTTTTTAAACTTTATTTTAACTCCTAGTCATTTCTATCCAGAAGAGATTCTACAGGTCAGAGAAGTGGCAATGAATTAATGTCATAAAAAAGGTATAGAGACAGCAGGAAATTGCAGACCATTAGTTAAGGCCAGTGATTCTTTGCCCTCATTTTACATCTTAAACAAAGTTAAAAAGAACAATAGATGGAAGGTAACTTTAAAATGTGCTGCTCTGTAAAGGCCAGCCAACAGAGCTTCAGGACATTTATTTGAAGTCAGGACATTAGTGCCAGGGTGAATAAAGGGAATGCAATAGGTTTGCATTTTGACAAAGGGGCCTGACAGATCTATATCAAAAGAAGAAGGTCCAAGAGACAGAGTGATGGGATAATAGGAAGTGGAATTAAAACTTGGCTTCCAGGAAGATAAAAAGCAATGATAACTTGGAGCACTTCCAAAGTAACTTGGGAGTAATGTGTGGGGTGAGGAGCAAGCTAGAGCAAAGGCAGCGCCCATATTGGGTGGATATAAGCAACAGAGATTCCGCCAGTAGAAGACCTGTGTCTGCCTTCTTGAAAACAAAGATCTGCAACATTTCACTGAAAGAATCCCAGCTCTTCTTTCTTGAACAAATTACTTAGAATAGAAAGGTCTTCTAGAGGACTTTTTTTTTTTTGAATTTTTGAATTTTATTTTATTTATTTTTTTATACAGCAGGTTCTTATTAGTCATCAATTTTATACACATCAGTGTATACATGTCAATCCCAATCTCCCAATTCATCATACCACCATCCTCACACCCCCGTGGCTTTGCCCCGTTGGTGTCCATACGTTTGTTCTCTACATCTGTGTCTCAACTTCTGCCCTGCAAACCAGTTCATCTGTGCCATTTTTCTAGGTTCCACATACATGTGTTTATATATAATATTTGTTTTTCTATTTCTGACTTACTTCACTTCTGACAAATGAACTAAATTGATGTGGATGGGTCCCCTCCTCTAAAAAAAGGTAGAAATTCTGGATAAAATATGACCCAAAAAATTATGCATAACTGAGTTTGAAATATAGAAATAAAAATGTCCAGGTGATCAAAAACAAAAGGAGATTTCACAGAGCACGAAGTGTGAGCTAATCTCAGAACCTTCTAGCAGAGCTGTGCTCCTGGGTGTGGGTCTCAGGTCCAGGGGTAGGATGTGGCAAGGGTCCCAAAAGGCAGAGAAGCTGGAACTGGGCCCCTGCATTAGTCCACAAGCCTCAAAGCACATCGATAGGAAAAAATATATATTAAAAATTATCTCTTAAATGGCCACCACTTAACCATCTGGCCAGATAAACCAAAGTTCTTCATTACCTTTGCAAACCTACTGACTAATGCCCCTGTCTTGGCTAGTAAGTAATTCCCTGCTACACCCATATGCTTCTGCTTTCATTGGTTGCTATGCCTACAAAGGGTAAATAGCACTGGTTCCTAAACCTGTCACTGCCCGAGTACTTGTAACTTTAACTACATAATTTAATTAAATATTAAGGTAACGGATGTAATGTGAGTATGTAAGAGAGGGACTTCTTGTTTCTATAGAAACAGCTTGAATTCTTTGGAAATTTCAACAAAGGTGAGTTGCTAAAAATATTGCTATCAAATTAGCTATAATTACAAAACTGTAAGACCATTGGGGAGTCTTAAAAATTTAGAAGAATTCTGCTATCAGATTGCTAAACCACTATTTTTAAGCTTCACTCTACTACAAGTCCTTTAAAGAAAGTAGAATCAAAGATGATACATTATGGATGTCAGAGAAATCAATACCTGGCAAATTAAAGTATATTTGCCACGTTTTAAGGTAAAATAAATATTTAAATGTTTATTTTTTTTTTAATTCTCTACTTTAACACATGATGGAAATCCTTATTTTAAAAGTGATTTTTTTTTAAGTACTCATAGCCATAGGATCTAAATAGACATTTTTTCCAAAGAAGGCATACAGATGGCCAACAGGCACATGAAAAGATGCTCAACATCACTAATCATCAGGGAAATGCAAATCAAAACAATGAGATATACTTCACATCTGTCAGAATGGCTTCTATCAAGAAGACAACAAAGAACAAGTGTTGGTGAGGATGTGGAGAAAAGGGAGCCCTCATGCACTGTTGGTAGGAATGTAAGTTGGTGCAGCCACTATGGAAAACAGTATGGAGATTCCTCAAACAATTAAAAATAGAACTGCTATATGATCCAGCAATTCCACTCCTGGGTATTTATCCAAAGAAGACAAAAACGCTAATTCAAAAAGATATATGCACCCTTATGTTCACCATTGTATTATTTACAATAGCCAAGATATGGAAGCAACCCAAGTGCCCATCAATAGATGAATGGATAAAGAAGATGTAGTATATAAATATATATACAACGGAATATACCCCAGCCATAAAAAAAATGAACTCTTGCCATTTGTAACAACACAGATGGACCTCGAGGATATTAGGCTAAGTGAAATAAGTCAGAGAAAGACAAACAGTGTATGATTTTACTTACAGTGGAATCTAAAAAACAAATGAACAAACATAACAAAACAGAAACAGAGTTAGAGATACGGAGAACAAAAACAGGTGGTTACCAGAAGAGAGGGACATGGGGGGAGGAAAGAAATAGGCAAGGGAGATTAAGAGGCACAAATTTCCAGTTGCAAAACAAATGAGTCACGTATATGAAATACACAGTATGGGGAATATAGTCATAACTAAGTAGTATCTTTGTGGAGACATATTGTAACCAGACATTGGTAATCATTTTGAAATACATAGAAAAAAAAACACTATGTTTTGAACAGGAACTAACATAGAATTGTAGGTCAATTATACTTCAAAACAAATAAACAAACATACAAACAAACTCATAGAAAGAGATCAGACTTGTGGTTACCAGAGGCGGGGAGTAGGGAGAGGGGGAATTGGATGAAGGCAGCCAAAATGTACTACAAACTTCCAGTTATAACATAAATAAGTAATAGGGATACACAACATGATAAATGTAATCAACACTGCTGTGCATTATACATGAAAGTTGGTTGTTAAGAGTAAATCCTAAGAGTTCGCATCACAAAAATTTTTTCCTATTTCTTTCATGTTGTATCTATGTGAGATGACGGATGTTCACTACACTTACTGTGGTGATCATTTCATGATGCGTGTAAGTCAAATCTTTATGCTGCGCACCTTAGACGTATACAGTGCTGTATGTCAATTACATCTCAATAAAACCAGAAGAAAAAATATTTTAATAAAATAAAATAAAAATACCCATGGCTGAATCTATTTTTAAATGGAAGTCATAAAACTATATTGTACTAAACTGATTTCTGACTAGGAAAAGTCATTCAAATATTTTGGGCAATTTTTAAAATCCACAAAGTGAGGGGAGTAGAAAAGATCATTTCTAAGGATGCCTCCAACTGGTATATTCTATGGTGTTATTATTCCCCTTTGTGAGCCAGCCTATTTGGAAAACAACTGAGATTGGGGTTAAATTTAAGTAAAGAACCTGATCTTCCTGGCAAAGGAACTTCCCTTTGGCTGTCAGTACAACCTGGCAAATAACAGAGAGGTCACCTGGAAATAAAACATATTCAAGTAAATGAAAGGACTAACTTAAACACACTGATCCAGGAAATGCAGAGTTAAGATTGAAAAGCTGTCCTGGTACCCAGCATTAAGTAAAGCTTTTTGTCTTTTTTTCCCCACTACAACAGTGCCAATTAAGAATAGTGTGTCAGATTCCATATATATGTGTTAGCATACAGTATTTGTTTTTCTCTTTCTGACTTAACTTCACTCTGTATGACAGATATGTATAGCTGATTCACTTTGTTATAAAGCAGAAACTAACACACCATTGTAAAGCAAGTATACTCCAATAAAGATGTTAAAAAAATAAATAAATAAAAATAAATTTAAAAATTAAAAAAAAAAAGAATAGAGTGTCAGCTGAGAGAGGTGTATAATGGAAGATGCTGACAGATTCTTAACTCTAACAGCCAGAAGAGAGTAGATTTAATAAGGTGTCTGGAAGCAGAGGAATTTTTTAAGGAATGGGGAGAAAGGGGAAATTACTAAGCAAAATGAGATGAGCTGGAGGTAGGGATGGGAAACCTGATAAGGGAGTCCTGAGACTGACAGAAAGCCTAATCAAATCATGCTGTAAGCAAGATCCCCCCACTTGTTTTGGACCCTACTACATCCCTCCCCTGGCTCATTCCTGGCTGAACTCTGTCCTACCCCAGAAGCCAGTGACCTAGCTGTGAGTCTACTACCCCTGGCCCCCTCCCTAGGGCTTTGCCCTGTCTGCACACAGAGGAAATGCCCATGTGATAAAGACATTTAAAAATAAAGTCATATATAATGTAGTGACTTCTAAAGTCTCTTCAGCATGAGTCAGGTCAAATTAAGTAAAGAAGGCATCTCAAGTGGAACATCAAACCAAAAGAAACTTTGACTGGTATTATGCAATTTGATCACCCGGAAATACAGTGCGATTCCCCCCCGATCCTACTTTGGGGATTTGTCTTTTACTTTTTATTATGGAAAATTTTAAGCAAGCCAAAAGTACAAAGACTAGGAAAATGAGCCCTCATGTAACGATCATCCTACTTCCATAATTATCAGTATATATCCAATCTTGTTTTATCTGCATACCTCCCCATATCCCCCTTTCCTCTACTGGATTATTTTAAATCAAATCCACACAGCAAATTGTTTCAACCCAGGGTATTTTGGCATGTATCTCTAAAAGACTTCTATATTTCTTAATATAACTGCAATATCACTATCATACCTCAAAACATAACATTTAACACCTTAATCATACAATTCAGTCAGTGTTCAAACTTCTTTGGGGAATGTTTTAGAAAAATAAGGTCAGGCAATAGACAGAGGACAAGCTGAGAGCACGACCAATTAATGCTATAGAATAATAATAGTAATAGTAAAATAAAACAACCAACCTTGAGACTTGGAGACAATCGCATCATAAACACTCCCTAAGCCAACAAACAGCCTACAGTCAGCAGCCCGGCAACACCACCTCTTGCCTCCTTCTGCACATGCCCTCAACCCCTCAACTGAAGTTTATCCTGCCATGGCTTATCTTCTCCTGTGAGGACATTGCATATGATACTTATTTTACAAGCAATCTGACCTGTAGAAAAAACTGAGGGGAAGACCCCATATTAATTCCCGCAGAACTATAGCAAGGCTTAGATTTTGTCATCCAGAAAGACTGGTGTTAAACAGGTCCAATCACAGAGCACTAAATTGGACTGCTTGAAAGGGCCCAGTTGCATAAACCATGATGAACCCGAGAAGCAATGAAGATGAAAGAATGACTCTTGGTGAATGAGTAATGATGAAGAAAAAGGGCTCTTGAGTTGGACCATCTGGGTTCTAATCCCAGCTCTCAGCTTACATTCTGAGTAACCTTAAGCAAACTGCTTATTATTATATTTGTACCTTGATTTCCTCAAATGTTAAGTGAGGTCAATAACAGGATCTATCTCATAGCCCAATTTTGAGAATTAAAAGGGATAATGCTAAAACTGGGACAGTACTGGGCAAACTGGGATGGTTGGTTACCCTATAAAAGAGTACCTGGTACAAAGAAAGTATTCAATAAATATTAACACTAACCAGTGGTAGCAGTAATTGAGGTAGAAGTAGTGTTTTAGTTCCTAATCAAAGGAGATAATAATAGCTAATTTCTCAAACAACTCCAAAATATAATTTACTTTTTCTATAAGTGGTGATTTACCCAAATCTAGAAGTATTCAAACACATTGAGAAAGGATATGTGTCCAATTTAGTGGACTTGTTCCATGGTTCCCAAACCTAACTGAGCATCAGACTTTTCCGTGGAGTTTCCTTAGCATACAGATGCTTGAGTCCCTTGAATTAATATATTTCATTTGGGATATGGGGATCTATATTCTTGTTAAAGTTCCTTGGTTGATTCTAATCAGTAGTCAGATCTTGACTACTTCCAAAATTTTCTCTAATCCTCAAGTTTTATGATTCCAAGAATTTCCCAAATTCTCTTATTTCAAAGCCAAATATATATATATATATATATATATTTATATTTATATGTGTGTATATATATATATATATATATGTATATATATGTGTGTATATATATATATATATATATATATATATATATGTATATATTCCCAGGAGGACCAAACAGATTAAGTCTTAAAGCTTCCCAAAACTGAAACAGAACTTTACCTGAGCATTTTGAGGATGTTTTGTAGGTTTTGAGGTGGGTTTTTTCTTCCTTTTTTTTTTTTCATTGGGTAAAGTGAAAAATCACACCATCTGCTTCTGGCTCTCTGGTGAATGCATCCAAGGCAATGCAATCATATTAGAAAAAATGAGTAACTGACTGCCTGATTCTTCTGACAAGTGACACAACTCTGTCCTGTTCTCAAGCCTGTAGCAAGAGACTGGCTGTGACACTGGAGACAGTGGTGAATGTTTCAGCAGCTGTCTTGCCTTCAGGGAAACAGAGAGGTGTTAAGTGATTTATACCAGGTCACACAGCAAGCCAGGGGGCAGTGCCAGAAATAGGATCTGCATCTCCTGCTTGGCAGTCTGTAGTCCACGTATTACACCCTGAGGATATGGAAGCAAGGCCCCTCGTCTGAGCAAAGGAGCAGATAGACAGACTTCCATTTAGAGGTTCATAAATGCCACTCCGAAAGGAGGAAGAAAATTCCCCTTTCACGCTCAATCAAGCCTAAACCAAGGTGAGGGAATGAGGAAATGTTATTTATTTTTATAAGATGAAAAACTGCGGTATTTACTCCCTTCCTGTCAGTACCACAGAGGGGCTTCTTTTCCCAATCATTCTTCATGCCTGGTCTCACACAGTGCTGCTTCGAAGGCAGAATGGGGCAAAAAGATAGTGGTTTTTCCTATAGCTGGCCTAAAAAAAGAGGGTTTTTTTGTTTTCTTTATAAAGCCATATAGTATTTGAGTTGATTATATTTCTGAGTGCATGGCTCAATGCAGTAATTTCAAAGATAGAACAGGTAAAGTACTAAATGTCACTGGAGGGCCCGAAAAAAAAGATAATTTCTTTTCCCCCAAATCTTATCATATTCCTAAGAAATAATTCAATCTGTTTAGGCTGAAACTGTGTTTAGTTACATATTTCTATTTAAAATATTTTCATCTTTTTCACATCTATCTTTCTGACATGCAGTTAATTGACTCCTCAAGGGTAAGAATCAAGCTTACTTTTATACACATGCATGCGCACACACACACTAACATACACACACACACAGCTTCATAGAACACACTACAGTGTTCCACCCTCAGGGTACTCGATTAATATTTTCCAATTATTCGATTATAGAAATAAATATATTAAATAATTTATACATTTAACTATATTAAAAGAAATATAGGTTGGATAGCAATAAATAGGTGTTATGGACTGAGGGCATGATGGAGGAGGGAAACTGCCACTTACCTTTTACACTTCAAAAATTGGATAAAATAATGGTAGAATTATCGATGGGGTTTTCGATGTTTTTCTACATTCTTAACATGTATATAACGGACATCTGTTAGCTTCATAATGCGAAAAAGAAATAAATGTTTACAAAGCTGGCAAGTATGAATCATAGTACACAAACATAAATATACAAGAAATATTTATTTAATATTTATTTTCTATAACTCAACTTACATTCTGACTCTACGGTCCCTTTTCACTGGACAGGTAGAAATTTTAACCTCAACCCTCCCCCTGGTGCCAGGGAAATGAAGGAAGTGAGGGGACACCAGTCCACACCAGCTGGACCTATGTTTATTTCTTACAGCACAGTAGTGATCTCCCTCCAACAAGTCAGGGTTGAGCCTTGAAGATGCGGTTGAGATTCTAGGGATGGGGAGGGGAAAGAAAAAAACAAGGCAGGGACATGGGTATGGTGGAGCGAGGGGAAAGAAGAGGAAAGGACACCAGAGAGACTCCCAGGCTCCCATCTAAAGCATAGTCCACAAAAACAATCTCATCTTTAGATGACCATGAACACACAAAATCCTGAAGATGGTACAAAGGATCTGTACCATCCTTCTTACCATCTACTATTTGATCTTTCCTCTCAGTGATCCTTCCCTCCATGTGGGGATCTCATCAGAAGGAATTCCAGAAAATCATGCTTTCCCTGGATTCCTTCTGTTTCCCTCAACTCCCCAAGGTCCACTTTCATCTCACGTTCATTTGGATATATTTTGCAATGTCCTTGAAATCATGAATATCAATCAAGGTTCTGTCCTTGTTGAGTAGAGGAAGAACTCGACAGTTCACCAAAGGAAAAACCTTAGATTTTTTACATTTTTTTAGAGTTGAACAAGACAAATATTTATCATGCTAGTTTTGACTGCCTCTTGTCCTGGCTCGACTGGGATGCATGTTATGCAGTCACTCTTTCTTTACTGTGATTAACGAAGACCTTCTTTCCACCAAGAAGAAGGGGAAGAAAAATTCCATCCTGCCTCAAACAGACAGAAAAGAAATGGAAGATAAGGAAGTTAGCTGCCTACTTTTTACCCAGTGCTTTATGAAACAGTTGATTAACACATTAGCATGTTCTCAAGGAGCTCATCATCTAGTAGAAAAGATAGACACAAATATCTAGCTATAATATAAAAAGAATTTATAAATTGAAAAAGAATTTTTAAATTGCAGTGGAATCACAGATTAGTTATTTCTGCCTGAAAGCAACCGAAAAGACTTTATAGAGGAGTGACATCTCAACCAAACCTTCAAGCATAACTTGGAGATGGGCAAGTAAAGACAACAAATCATATGTGCATAGCATAAAAGGATGAAACAATATGACATGTTTATAGACTCTCAGGCAGAACAGTGTGTCTAAAATACAGAGGTGATCAGAGGGAGAAAGACAGATTTTGACCAGATTTAATGTAAGTGATCCCTGTACAACTGGGCAGTTCTGAAGTCTCATAAAATAGTTCATCATAAAAGGCTTGCCTAATCCCAAAGTAGGGACATCTAGAGCTAAGATGTGAACTGGAATTATATCCCAAAGTCAAAGAGCAAAGAAATAATTATGAATATGTGCATAAATGGCTGACCTGCCTCCTGTCTGTTCAGGAACACACTACCTCTTATTTGCTCCTCAGTCTTTATTTTTCCCTCTCACTGAACTGAAGGATGTTTTTCCAACTCACTCCCCATACCCTCTCAAGCCAACTATCCCTCCTCCAAAGGATGAATTTAAGTTCAACATCCACATCCTTATTAGAGAAAGTAGGAATGGTCTTTCATTTTGATTTTTCCCCTCAATTTGGTAATGATGAGATTGGAAGAAATTGCTCCTGCAATAGGTAATGATGCCTCCTCTTCCTTTATATTCAGTTTCTAACAATTGCAGTCACAGCCCAATAGCCAGAGAATGAGGACTAGAATAGCCAAGCATCTAGTTGTATGAATGTTCATACCAGTTCAATATCTGATATTCTTTTTTTCTGAAATACTGGAATGTTTGCCCAAAAATCAATAAACTTTTGTGAAAGGATAAAGCTAAAAACATTACAGAGTTAAGTACTAACTGGAGGGAGCAAACTGATGTTGATGGCAAGGTTCTCTCAAAAAACAGGGTGTCCCTCTTACAAGATCCAACCACTGCTGGTTTCTCGGTTTCTTACATACATTTGTGTTTGTGTGCCATAAGCATGGATGTTTTAAATTTAGAGTTAGAGAAACTATTTTTTCATTATTTTGTATATTTGTTTTTTTATGAATTTATTACTTTACTGCCATGTCCTAATCTCTACTTGAACCTCTCTTGGAGAAATTAGGGAGTGGTCCCTGGGAGAATATGGAGAAAGCTACACGTTGCTTGGTAATTCAACCTTCCTGATTTTTCCACAATTGATTTATCCTTGGACCAACAGCATTTTCAGCTGATTCCTGTTGTAAGCAGAATTAACTTACCCAGGTTTGAGAGCATTCTCATTTTCCCATAATAATTAAAATAATTTTTATCAAGGAAACTAAGACTTTAGAAAAGGTAAAAAGAATATTATTTAAAACTAAGAAAAGATTTTAAGGGCTGCTGATTGAAGGTTTGTAAGTAACTGCTAACCATCTCTCATTAAGCAAAGTGTTGGAAAAAAATTTTGGAGAGAGTAGCAGCAAAAATCTTAAAAACAGGAAAGCCTTTACTCACCATAAAAATTGTTGAACACAGAAATATCCTCCCTAATGTAACCAGCTCAGTTGAGTACATTTCCATTTTATCTAAGAATGTGCCTCAAATGTGTAAACAAAATCCTGAACATAAAGCGTTTCTGATTTCCTCTTTCTTCTTGGTAATTTGTTTTTATATGAAATACCTCTGATTGTACAAATACAAAATAACAATTGCAACAATAGAAGAAACTGGTCATCTCAACATGCCATTTCTCTGATACAGTACAGACACAACAAACTGTCCAGCCAGCTCTGGAGAGCAGCTGACAACTGCCAACAATCCTAAAATAGGCCAGACACTGCTACCATTATAGAACAAAGCAATAATTCAGAAAGCATTGGAGTGATGTAAAATAAAATCTTTGAAATGCAGAAAGCAGTATATTTAATCATGAGTGATTCCTGTTCAATTGCACATGAATTTTTATAGTAACTTTACTCATAATTTCCAAAACTTGGAAGCAACCAAGATGTCCTTCAGTAGGTGAATGGATAAACTGTGATACATCCGGACAATGGAATATCATTCAAAGCTAAAAAGAAATTAATTGTTAAGCCACAAAAAGACATGGAGGAATCTTAAATGCATATTACTAAATAAAAGAAGCCAACCTGAACCTGAAAAGTTTACAGTCTCTATGGTTTCACTATATGATATCCTGGAAAAGGCAAAACTTTGGAGACAGTGAAAAAAAAAAAAAAAAATCAGTCATTTCCAGGAGTTAGGGGAGAGGGAAGGATAAATAAGCGGAGCACAGGGGATTCGGGAGGCAGTAAAACTATTCTGTATAATACTATAATGGTAGATACATGTCGTTATATATTTGTCAAAACCTATAGAATGTACAATACAAAGAATGAACCCTAGTGTAAACTATGGATTTGGGGTGATAATGATGTGTCAGTGTAGGCTGATCCATTATAACAAATGTACCACTCTAGGTACATGATGATGGGAGAGGTTGTGCATGTGTAGGGAAAGGAGATATATAGAACTCTCTATACTTTCTGCTCGATTTTGCTGTGAACCTAACACTGCTCTAGAAAACTGTGTATTAATTTTTTTATTAATTTTGGAGTATAGTGGCTTTACAATGTTGTGTTAGTTTCTGCTGTACAGCAAAGTGAATCAGGTATACATATGTCCACTCTTTTTTAGATTTCCTTTCCATTTCGGTCACCACAGATCACTGAGTAGTGTTTCCTGGGCTATACAGTAGGTTCTCATTAGTTATCTACTTTATACATAGCAGTGTATATATGTCAATCCCAAATCTCCCAATTCGTCCCACCCTACCCTTCCCCCCTTGGTAACCATAAATTTGTTCTCTACATCTGTGACTATATTTCTGCTTTGCCAATAAGTTCATCTGTACCATTTTTCTAGATTCCACATATAAGTGATAGTATACGGTATTTGTTTTTCTCCTTCTGATTTACTTCACTCTGAATGACAATCTCTAGGTCCATCCACATCTCTACAAATGGCACTATTTTGTTCCTTTTTATGGGTGAGTAATATTGCATTGTATATATGTACCACATCTTCTTTATCCATTCCTCTGTTGATGGACATTTAGGTTGCTTCCATATCCTGGCTATTGTAAATAGTGCTGCAATGAACATCAGGGTGCACGCAAACTTTCAAATTATGGTTTTCTCCAGACATATGCCTAGGAGTAGAATTGTTGGCTCATATGGTAGCTCTATTTTTAGTTTTTTAAGGAACATCCATACTGTTCTCTACAGTGGCTGTACCAATTTACATTCCCACCAACAGTGTAGGAGGGTTCCCTTTTCTCTACACCCTCTCCAGCATCTACTGTTTGTAGATTTTTTGATGACGGCCATTCTGATCAGTGTGAGGTGATACCTCATTGTAGTTTTGATTTGCATTTCTCTAATAATCAGTGATGTTGAACATCTTTTCATGTGTTTGTTGACCATCTGTATGTCTTCTTTGGAGAAATGTCTATCTACATCTTCCCCCCATTTTTTGATTGGGTTATTTGTTTTTTTGATAATTTTTAAATTTTTTTTAACTTTTTATTTTATATTGGAGCATAGCCAATTAACAATGTTGTGATAGCTTCAGGTGCACAGCAAAGGGACTCAGCCATACATATACATGTATCCATTCTCCCCCAAACTCCCCTCCCATCCAGGCTGCCACATAACATTGAGCAGAGTTCCCTGTGCTATACAGTAGGTCCTTGGTGGTTATCCATTTTAAACATAGCAGTGTGTACATGTCGATCCCAAACTCCCTGACTATCCCTTCCCCCCATCCTTCCCCCCGGTAACCATAAGTTTGTTCTCTAAGTCTGTGAGTCTGTTTCTGTTTTGTAAATAAGTTCATTTGTATCATTTTTTTTAGATTCCACCCATAAGAGATATCATATGATATTTGTCTTTCTCTGATTTTTTTATGTTTTAAACCTCCAGGAGTATAACTGGCTTTAGGAATAGCTAATTACAAAGTTTCAACCAATGTCCTACCACCAGGTTTCTCTCACTCTCCAACTCCTTGTTCTACTGCCTCTGTGCTGACTCCATTCTCAGACCCCACTTGTTACGATGATGGCTGCCTCAGACTCTCCATCCCTACCAGTGGAAATGAAGATCTGCTTCTAGGCCAGTATAAAAAGCATGATGAGATGACATCACCCATCCTGAATCAATGTGGCCAGGTCTGGAACATGTATTGGGAATGGAGGCAGTTCTACTGGAAACTTGTGGACTGAGATGGGAAGGGATGAGCCCAAACAAAATCTGGGGGCTGTTACCAAAACAGGGCCAATACATGCTGGACAGGTAATAATAATAAAAACCCACTACACCTTGTTCATCTTCAACTTTGGAAACCCAAAGTGGAACTGAAGAGAAAGGTTCAGCAAGAACACTGTGATAGAAGAGAACCCAAATATGCAGCCAGCCCATAACACGCATGGCAAGAGATGGGTGATAGTCAAATCTTTAACAACCAGTATGGTACAGGGACTGACAACTCAGAATGAATGCCAGCTGTTATGTCTATCACTGGGAACTGGCACATATCAGTCCTGCCTAACTGACACTGTGCAATTTGTCAGGCTGGGGTTGAGGGATTTGATACTTAGGAGTCTCCAAACCAAACAAAAAGGAATATTCTAAAAGCCTAAAGAAGGAAAGGAGAAAGCAAAGGGGGAAAGGACACAGATAATCTTATACAACTAATTCTTTTTAAAATACTTAAAATAATTCAAATTCAAGATTAGTATTTTTCACATTTATTCCTACCATCCACTGGTAAGCAATTCAATTCTCTTATCCTTTCCTTCATTTTCCATTCAAACCTGGAAATCATAAAGGCCAGACGCATCTAATTAAGTAAGAAATTTAACATTAGAGTTGACAAGGGATGATGGTGCCTTATACAGTTCCAGTTTCCCAAGCAAATATCCACAGGGAGCATAGAGCACGTTTTCTATAATTTTTTACATGAGCAAATGATTCCCTAAGGTGATTACTCCAGATACCACCCCTGCTGAATGTGTACACATGAAATTACGTCAAAATTGAATTTTGTTAAATCTAGCCATGTTTCAAAAGCAGTCCAAACACAAATCCTTCTTGGTAAAAAGCAAAATGTAATTTTATAAAGCAAATTGGAATCCTGTGTTTTGGTCACCTAATTTACAAAGGGTCATCATAAGGGATCAGAGAGCAATAACCATTTATTGAGGGTTGGCCTACTTGCCTAGCATTGTGCTGATAAAGAGAGAGGATACCAGAAGAAATAGAAAAACATGTTTCCTGCTGTTAAAGAGCCCACAACTTTATTAGGGACTCAAGTCCTTTACACAAATGGGCATTTAAAGGAGAAAATAGAAATATATAAGAGCAATATATGTGCTAAGTGGTGTAATACATCCTGTAAGAGCCAGAGAGACCAGAGAGAAAAAGATTTCTGCTCATGAAATGCTTCAGCAACCTCAGATAAAAGCGTGTGATGAACACATAGCCAGCATCCACTCACAGAGGCAGCAGAATCCAAATTACCCCCCTGGGACTGTGGGCTTTAATCTCAGGCCTGTCACCATCTCCCTCTTCCACCTTTGGAAAATTACCTCACATCTCACTGCCTTCCCTGCAAAATGGGAGTAGCAATCCAACCCTATTCTTCAGGGCTGGTAAAGAATGAATAATAAAGAAATGGTAAACTCAGTAAGAAATGAGGGCCTAATGAATCCTGATTAGTTAGTGTCCAGCCCCAAATGGTACACTACATGGAGCATATGGTATCTCGGTTTGTAGACAGTTATGTATCACCAATTTGGTTGCATTTGTCAGAGAGGTGAAAGGGTCTGCTTACACAGTCTGCTATTAATTACTGTGAAGGATATTTGCAACGTTGAAATGCAGATAATTTCTCGGATTAAGTGTAGACATCTGCCCCCACTGTAATATGAGAGCATAACCGTCATCAGCAAAACCATGTTTTTCTTACGATGAAATGGAAGAATGAAGTACCACAATTAAATATTTTTACCAACACAGTGATTAAAGGGATATTTATGCTGCAGGGGTGGTTTCTAAATCAATTTTGTGTGCTTTCATCTTATTATGCAAGTCATATGGGGGAAGTGTAGGTTTCTTTACATACAAACTTACTTGTTTACAAAAACTTTATTAAAAAAAGTGTTTTTTGGAAGCCATGTTCATAATAGCTTTGAAGTTGTCTTTCCTTTATCTTTGCTGCTGTTGTCACTGTTGTTAATACTAAATATATACAAATGAATATTTATAATGTTCAAGGAATAAAGGATAACAAGGAAATGACCAACCATGTAACCACCACCCAGCTTAAAGAAATACAGCATCAGCTTCATGCTTCCTGTGTACTCCTCCTTAAACTCAACCCCCGAACCACTATTCTACATTATGTATTAATCAATCTCTTGTCATTATAGCTTCATAAATATGTGTGTATCCCTAAGAAATGTCATATAATTTTCCATGTTTTGGGACCTTATACAAAAGGAATACAAAGCATGTACTCCTCTGCAATCTGTTGGTTGTTCACGTTTTTTTTCCATTTGACATTAAGTCCATAAGATGCATGCCCGTTGACACAAATAGCAGTGGTTCATTCATTTTCACTGCTATATAGTACTGCTGTATCGAAGTGTGAGTATTTGGTATTATGGACTTTGCTGGTATGAACATTCTTCTCTGTGTCTCCCAGAGAACATGTATGAGAGTCTCTCCAGAAAAGAGCTTTCTAGACAAGACTCCACCCATCAGTGGGTAAGTTTAGTGAGTCTCAACTAGCAGTTTAGATTAGAATAAAAAATATCATAAACTCAAAATGGCTTAAAGGCTTAAATGTAAGACAAGACACTATAAAAATACTAGAAGAGAACATAGGCAAAACGTTCTCTGACGTAAATTATACTGAAACAGACAGAGCAGGACCCTATGGTCCTTTCCCCGCCATGTCCTTCGCCTGCCTTTTGTCTGTGGGAAAACTTTAGCCAAAGAATAAAAAGTTTAATCAGAGAAGTGAGAAAACTGCAGAAGCAAAGAAAAGCAGTCCAACAAGACTAAATAACACTGGTTTAGTCATTAAGCAAAGTCAAGGACCTTTAGTTCTGATGCCGAAAGCTCAGCTTCTCTGTACATCAGTGCCGAATCAAATCTCGGAGACAGCACTTTGGATGAAGCAGAAAAGGATAGCTTTATTACTTTGCCAGGCAAAGGGAGACACAGCGGGCTCCTGCCTCGAAAAACTATGTCCCCCTTGGAGAGGATAGTGAGAAGTTTTATAGTACCGTTCAAAGTGGGCATGATCAGCTCGCGGACATTCTGCTGATGGATTGGTGGTGAGGTAAGCAGAAGTCAGCATCATCAACCTTCAGGTTCTAACTGGTCTGGGGTCTACATGCTTGTGGGCAGCATACCATCGTTAATCATTAACTTCTCCCACCTGGTGGGGGTTTCAGTATCTGCAAAACAGCTCAAAGATATTGTTGTCTGTATCTATTGATGGGGAACCAGGACCTTGCCCCAAGCCTGCACTGTTGTTTCTCTTGGCTGTTTGTTTCTCCCTGTTCTGGCATCCCCTCCCTTCCCTAATTAACAACTGCTTGAATCTGCCTGTTGGAACTCAGGGAAGGTCACGGAGGCTGAATGAAGGCGTTTTCCTCTAATCAAAGAAATGAGGGACACAGAAAGTCTTTGTGCCCAGGAGCCCCAAAGGGCCCTGCTCGGTATCAGTTCCTCCTCAAGGGCTATAGATAATATTCTGAGCCGTATCCTGTGAGCTGTCTTATAGATACTGAAACCCCCACCAGGTGGAAGAAGTTAACTATATGATGACCAGCCTGTAGCCATGACATAAGCTGCCACAATTCTGAGAACTGGCCTCAAGGAAATGGGAAAAAAACCCCGGAACTGAAGATTAACTGTACTTAAAACAATCAAGATGACGCTGGTCAGACCACCACATGACCAATTTCAAGATGACTGTCAGAGCTGACTGTGCTGTTTCTGCATGTAGACCCCTCCCTCCATCTATAAAAGCTCTAGCCCACTGATTCTTTGGACAGGAGTCCACCCTCGCCCCCTCTCCCCCCTCTCCCCTCTCCCAGTCGCCAGCATCCAAAATAAAGCAAACTTTCCTTTCCACCAACCTTGCCTCTTTATTGGCTTTTGAGCAGCAAGCAGCCAGACCCCACTTGCGTTACAGTATCAATGTTTCCTTAGGTCAGTCTCCCAAGGCAACAGAAATAAAAAATATCAGAGTGCAATGCAAGTGATCTGGTAAGAACTGCTTTAGGAAATTTTGTTTCACTATGTATGTGTGTGTGTGTGTGTGTGTGTGTGTGTGTGTGTGTGTGTGTGTACACTGTGGTACCCTGTAAAATGTATTTCTTACTCTTAAGACTTTCTCAGCAGAAGTCTATGTCAAAAATGTCTAAGAAACAGTGCCCTAGAGCAAAGCTTCTCAACCTGTAATGTGAACACCAATCACCTGTGAATTCTGATTCCATGGTCTGGGATGGGGCCTGAAATACTGCATTTTTAACAAACATCCAGGTATCCAACTCCAGATGCTGCTGGCTGAGGAACCACCCTTTGAGCCGTAAGGCATGAGGCTAAGAGATGTATGCTTGTTTGTAGGACGTACATATCTTTATGAGATAAAGCCAAGTTGTTTCCCAAAGTTTCTGGACCAATTTTCAAGTTCCCACTGATCCATATTTTCACCAAAAATTGGTATTAATAAACTTAAACTTGTCAATCTGACAAATACAAAAGGGTATCTCTTTGTAGTCCTAATCTGCATTTTCCTAATTACTCATGGGATAGAGCATATTTTCATAAGATTATTGGCTATTCGTAATTTCTCTTGAGTGAAATGCTTAATCAGGTCTTTACCTATTTTCTATTGGGTTGTCTTTTTCTTATTGATTTATGGGAGTTCTGTATATATTCTGGACAATTACCCTGTGACAGTTATGTGTATTAAAAATATTTTTTTCTCACTCTGTCATATTCTTAAAACCAAAAAGGCCATTGAATTCCAATTCTTTCCTTTTGTCCATAGTCTTACCTGTTCACCAAGATGCCATGAGGCAGAGAGACAGGATCTGACTGAAATGGGCAGCCTGCCTTCTGGGAGAAGGAACAGGGTCGTCTCAGGGTCATTCACCACTATATCCCTGGACAATGAGGGAAACTGAGAAAGCCCTAAAGATGAACCCCCTAGTGAGCAAATTAAGCATTCTGGAGACACAAATACCATATATTTAGGGATCAACAGAGGTACACACACCAGACAATGCCTGCTGAAACTACTGAGCTAAGTGTTGCACAGGGCCACCACCAGGCCCTTCACAGCTGTATGATCTAGGCAGTCACAGGGTCCCACACTCAGAAGAGCCCTAAGCTTGGTTTAATTCTCTGTTGTCACCGTCTTGAAATCCTTCCTGATTTTTGAACAGGGGGCTCCCATTTTCATATTGCCCTGAGCCCCACAGATTATGTATTTCAGCACTGTTTATGGTAGCCCTGGATTGGGGGCTGCAAACCCCAGGATAATAGAAAATGAAAGCAGGGAAACCCCAAGAGAGGTCTGAGAGAGTTAGGATACTTTTACACCACCAGATTTGACATAAATGTATATTTTTAAACACCTTATGATATCTGTAGGGAGTAATTCATTAGCAAACCAGCAAAAAATGGCTCCCATTCTTACCAAGAATAAGTATATTCTACAGCTACTCTCGTTTTATTATTGATAGAAAGTATTTACTAATAGCTGTAAAAATAGATTTGAGAGATGTTAAATTTTACATTGATCCAAGACTTTCTCATACTCCAGGAAAATGCTTTTCACTCTAAATAACTGATTGGATGTGGCACAAATAGAGGTAACGATGCATGATGATATAGACTCCAGAAATAATTACCTGGATTCATATCCCTCTCTCTGTCTTACTAGTTATAGGATCTTGGGTGAGTCACTTAATTTTTCTGTGCCTCAGTTTTTTCTTCTGTAAAATGAGGCACACCTGACCATCTGACCTTGCCTCCAAGACTCCCCACTTTCTGGCCCCTCAGGAGGAGGTTCCTGTACCCCCTGATTGGCTCACCTCTTACTGATCCTGCTGCCCAATCCCTCCTCCTCCCCTTCACCCACATAACCCATCCAGCTTTTTTTATCTTTGATAAAGTGTAACAGTACCTCTTATGTATACATACACTAGGGGCTAATTTACACTCTCTGGAGCCAGACTGCAGAGGCTGCCATGAGGCAGAGAGACAGGATCTGACTGAAATGGGCAGCCTGCCTTCTGGGAGAAGGAACAGGGTCGTCTCAGGGTCATTCACCACTGAGTCTTGGTGCCATTGAATACTAGCCTTTAATATACACAATCAGTGCCTCAGTTTCTCATCTGTGAAATGGGAATAATAACAGTACCTCTTTCACATGGCTGTGAAGACAAATGAGTGCTATGATAAGTGATACTCAAGTCATTTGCTATCATTTTATATTCCCTGTGTAATAAGAAATAAAACAAGATATTTTAAAATTTGGCCATCCTGGACTATCTTAAAAGCCTCTTAACTGATCTTTCAGCCAGTGCTCTTGGTCCACTCTAATCCATCCTTCATGCAGCTACCAGCAGAATGTAGTTAAAATGTAAATTTGATTATTTAAATCCCCTAACTGAAACTTTTCAAAGGCTTCCATCACTTAGAATAAGTTCTGAGCTCCTTAGCACTGCATAAAATGCCTTCCATGACCTGGCCTCATCTACCTCTACAGCTAGTCTCTCCTGACTCCAAGCCTGGAACTTGACCCATGGCATCAAACTACTTACAGATCCTGGAATACGCCAAGATATCTGTCACTGTTCTACCCTTATCCACCCTATTTCCTCTATTGGAATTCTTCCTGCCCCAAAACTGGACAAATTCCAACTCGGCCATTATACCTAAATTCAGGGATTGCCTGCTGCAGAATCCCACAACCAGCTGGGTCTCCCTTGTAGTCCACTAACATCCTGTGCATCTCTTCATCATTGTAGTATAATGTAATGATTCAGTGTTCAACCTTTGGAAATAGACCACCTAGGTTTGAATCCTGACTCAGCCACTTATTTGTAGTGTGACCCTGGGCAAATTTCTTAAACTATTGTGCTTCAGTTTCCTTATCTATGAAATGAGGATAACAAAAGTACCTACCTTATGGGACTGTTGTAAGGAATACATTAATTAAAAGCCACTATATTAAGGGCTTAATGTAGTGCATGGAGGAAGGTATACACTCAATAACTGTTAATAACATATTACATTAATTTTCTATTTATGTGTGTCTGGCCCCCTGGACTATGAGCTCCTAATACTAAGCATTGTTCCTTATTCATTTTTTAAAGTTCCCAATACTAAGCAAAATGTCCGGCACTGAGTTCATCAATTATCTTCTCCTTCCTGTATACGCAATTAAAATACATTCCCCATACCATCTTGCATCTACCCACACCCATCTTGCATCTACCCACTGCCAGCCTGGAACATGTAAACATGTGACTGAGTCCTATCCAATGGAACATGAGTGCATGTAATATACAGCACTACCAAACCTAGCCATAATACATCCCAAGCAATTCTGCAAAGGTTCTTTCTCTATTCATGAGGCTGGAGGCAAAGAACTCTTATATCCCTTCATGTGGCAGTGCAAGATAAAAGAGATCAAATCTCTGGATTACCGTTACAAGGTGAGCTGTCTCAGCAGGAACATTCACACTGGACCTTAGGTGAGCAAGAAATAAAGCACTGTGCTAAGCTATGGAGATTTTTGTTATAATAGTTAGCATTACTTACCCTGACTAATATAGCTTGTGTTCAATAAAATTTTGTTGAAATAAATGACTGAATGAATGAATGACTCAAAAATTAACTGAGAAATATTTAAATAAACGATAGAATCCAAGAGCAGGAAAGGCTAAACTAAGAATACATGGCTTTGAGAGTTAAAGAAGCCTAGAGACAAGACAGAAGATAGAAAAACACAAATTGTGTGAAGCACCCCTACTACTTCTGCCCCTGCCCAAGTCAGAAACAGAATTCACTTTGCCTATTGTTCTCTAGCCTCCTTTTGTCAAACAGCTGTAAAACAAAAATAGTAAACAGAGAAGAGTCTGAGAAGAAGTTTTTGCTTCTGCTGGACAACTTTCTGACCCCTGGGATGAGACAATATAGCACTGTGGATTTCAAAGTGAAATGACTGAGGTTCTTTAATAAGAATATAGAGGCAGCTTCTCAAGAGGTAAGAAAATGTGGCCCTACAATTTAATTTCTTCTATTTTCAGATGCTACTGAAGATCAGATAACTGGTAATAGACCATGACTACCTACTGTTCTCAAGAGATCATATTAACTTATGTATTTGCCATGAGGCATCAGAGAGAACAGAGAGAGAGTCTAGACAGAGAGGACAGTAAAAACAAAGTTGGAAAGAAAAGAAATTACAAGCTCAGTTCAGGGAATATCAATAATCTGGCATGTCTAGAATTTGGGGTGCATTAGGAGAAGTGAATATAGAAAAGATTAAAAAGTTAAGCTGAGTCAGTTTGTAGAGAGCCTTGAATTCATGTCAAAATTTTATATTTTATTCTGAAGGTGATGGAGATCCAGAACAGGTTTTCAGGTAGCAAGATCACTCAAGCATCAACTAGACATGAGGATGGATTGGAAAGGTGCCAGATGAGAGGCACGGAGCTGAGTTAATGGACTACTGCCTAAATTAGGGAGGTGGTAATGAAAATGAGGAGGAGGAAAGAAATACAAAAAATATTTTTTCAATAGAATTTTATGTTTTTGGTATCATATGGGAGGGGTGATTCCTAAGCTTGGACAACTGGGTGGATTTTAAAATAGTACAGTTTTCTTTACTATTTTCCTACCATATTATCATGCAACATTTGGACACCAGTTATGGGACCCATACATCGGTTTTCCGTTCTCTCCCTGATGGAAAGATAATCACATCTGTGTTCTTTTCTATAAGAAAGGTGAATGGATACTGCATTTATACAAAGTCTGGCTGTAACTATTTTCTCATGAATTTTGTGAACCAAGGGGTTAAAAAAAAAAGCAAAGAAACTCAACAACAAAATTTTGGTTTTGAAAGCTCTGGGATTCATTCGAATCAACTGTTGCCATGGTTTCAAGAGTCTGAAATCAACATTTCAAGGTAATCCAAAGATCTAGATATTGCCACAGTGTTCAGGTTTCAAGGAACAATCAAAGTGTCATACCCCATTAGTGACTGAACTCTGTCAAGGCTGTGTAAATGCCTCAAATTGGTATTCAGCTTAATCACCAATGCTGTATTACTAATTATAGCATGGTACCATGCAAAAGAGAGACCTTTCTAAAGGCTGCAAAGTGGCATTATTTTAATAAGTCATTAGGAAACTGCTTTCTGAAAATGCAATGAAAGTACAAGTTACTAAATTAGGGGAATTTTGTGGAATTGATGAGATATTTGAGCATGCATGATGTGCAGCTAGCAATCCATTTGAAGCAGACCACTAGGAGGGCTGGCAAATGAGAAAGAGGATGATCTGATTCATGTACGAGAAAGAGGATGATCTGATTCATGTACGAGAAAAATGTTAATGGAGGCTATAAACGGAGGGCATTGAAAGACTGCTTATCTCCCAACTACACCCACCAAAGTCTTATTGGCCCCTCATCTTGTGTTTAGAGCTGAAATAAAAATGTCAAGATGGACCCTAATCTTTAAGAGAATTAGCCAACCTTGTCTAACAATACTTGTGGGCAAGAAAAATATACGATTATTAGTTAGTTGGACAACCCAAAAATATTGATGTTCTATTTGAGACTTATTTGTAAACTGGGCAAAAGTTGTTTGAGATAGGAAGCAAGATGAGAGAAGATGACATGTTTGAGAATAAAAGATCTTAGAGTTCTTTCAATGGCCAGATAAAATAGTTTTGTTCTGAAACTCTAATCCAGGGAAATTCATACCTAAACTTTAAAAAGCATTGCATGTACATGTGTAACTTTGTGGGTGGGGGGGAGAGACAGGTAAGAGAGAAAATATATTTTCTTCTTGCCAGTTCAACAAAGAGTATTCATGTTTCATCTCAGATTACCGTTTACAGCATTTGGAAAGGCTCAGGAATGTCTTCTTTAACCATTCTTGAAAGGTCCTCTGAGAAACTGCCTTTTTTCGAAGGCTCCAGTTATTGACCATTCTCAGAAATGGGTTTCTATATTTAATAAGCCAACACATTCCTCTAGTATTAAATGTTTCACCTGGAAATTGGTAGCCCTGCTTGAATTCCTCAAGGCTCAATGAGCCCATTGTTTTCAATGATTATCACTCTCAGCAGAGTTGGAAATGCTTGCACAACTCTAATGTCCAAACATTTCTACAAAATCTTTTTTTAAGATCTACACATTTGGCTTCATAAAAGAACTTGGATTTAACAAATGTGCTCCAAAGTTCCCCAATTTGTCATCTGGGGCAAGATTACTTGAAGTGAAGCAGGAACAACAGTCATTAACAAACTGGGACCTGAGGAACAACTCTTAGAGAGGAGAGAGTTTTATATATACATGTAAATGTATATACGGACACATATAGTGTAATTTTGAAAATAACTTAGAAGGAAGATATCTGGTGACATTAACAGGAAAGCATAAATGGATCAGAGCATGCAGACTAAACTTTTACTCTCTAAACTTCAGGACAAATTTTGAGTTACCAAAGACCCAGAGTTCAACTCTGTTTTATTAGGAATTAAACTAAAAAATAAGATTCTTAAAAATAAAAAGACGTTAAAGCTGTCTAGCCATTTTGTTAGATGTTTGGCATAATATGTAGTCTGAAGATACTGCACCTTTGGTCTTAGAGCAAAATTCATGGAATGACTCGGTTGTTCTCAGCATGAAGGAGAACAGACACATTTTTCAAAAGAAGCAATTGTCTTGTTAAAGGTTTGAGATATCACAAATGTTTTGATTTTGTGATCAGACTGGATGGTGATTTACTTATCCTCTGACTTTACTGTCAGGTAATTTATAAGTTTACTTCTCAGCCAAGAACTGTGGAAAATCTTAGGAGGAACTGGTAGAGCAAACAGGAGAGAAACACAAAGATATAATAAAGCTATAGTGGTGGCTAAAATGACAAGAAAAACAAACGAAAACCATTTGATTTCTACTGCACCTGTGAGAGAAGAAATTATGGCCCCTTCTTGCATCTGAATCTCACAGTTCTATTTTGAGAGTTGAGATCAGTGTGAGGTACCTCATTCAATCTTCTAAAACAGCCTTTACTTTAAGAGAACTCAGCTGTGAAATTTATACAAATTCTTTCTGAAGCTAAAAAAAAAGTTCAAATTCTTTAGCTTTTGACTACTTCACTAAACTCCTCTAGAATCTAGAGAAACAGTGTGGTGTGGGATGATTAAGAAATGCCAATTCATAGGTTACCATAACAATTCGAACCTTAGTCATACAGCACTTGTGTCCAAGGAAAAGGATCCCTTTATCAATCTCATTTCATTCATCTTCCCAAGGAGTGGGGCAATCTGTATTGCTCTTGCTTGCTATATGTTTCTAAGATTTCAGACAGTAAGCAGCCAAGTGCTTGGCTGAGGGATGCAGTTAGGACGATGGCAGAGAAACTAGTACTAATGGCTCTTGGTCATGCCTGTTGAGGTCTCACCAGAAGCCATCTGCTTCATTTAAGGTGAGGCATTATTAGCTTATAACTGTTAAAGTATTTAAACAAGGAGACTATTAGATTGAGGTGGCTCTAATGTCTTAGGAGACTATGTAAGCAAACCCAAACCTAAGCAAGCCAAAATCTAAGTTCATTGATCAATGCACTTAAACCAAGAAACTGAAACTTAAGAACAACCAATTACAAACAGCCGACTAGGCTTTCCCAAATAAGGCAACCACTCAAAATATAACCAATTAAATAATTTATTTGCATTGCTGCAGCATCTTCTCTATATAAAACCTCTCCACTAGCTCCTGCAAGCAGAGTACTCCTAACCACTTTAGATTTGGCACTGCTGAGTAGTTGGGACCATCTGGATGGTTACATGTGACTGAACCCCGTTAAGGCCTCTCTATAAACTTTGGCGATCAGGGCTGGCATGTTCAGAGAATTACATGTCTCGTGGCTGCTCAAGACAAGCCTCCAAGGAAGTTATATCACTTCTGCTCATCTGACGTGGTGAGAACTCCATCGTGGGGTCCCCATCAGCTAAGAGGAGGGCTGACAAATGCAGCTTGGTGCTTGCAAAGAATCAGAATGAATTAAAACAGCTACCATAACTAGCCAAAGCATCTTGGTGCTCCAGCCGGATTTCAGGCCTGTGCCTCCGAGGTGGGAGAGCCAAGTTCAGGACACTGGTAAACCAGAGACGTCCCAGCTCCACGTAATATCAAACAGCAAAAGCTCTCCCACAGAGCTCCATCTCAACGCTAAGACACAGCTCCACTCAATGATCAGCAAGCTACAATGCTGGACACCCTATGCCAAACAACTAGCAAGACAGGAACACAACCCCACCCATTAGAAGAGAGGCTGCCTAAAATCATAATAAGGTCACAGACACCCCAAAACATACAACTGGACACAGTCCTGCCCACTAGAAATACAAGAGCCAGCCTCATCCACCAGAACACAGGCACCAGTCCCCTCCACCAGGAAGCCTACATAACCCACTGAACCAACCTTAGCCACTGGGGGCAGACACCAAAAACAGCAGGAACTACGAACCTGCAGCCTGCGAAAAGGAGACCCCAAACACAGTAAGTTAAGCAAAATGAGAAGACAGAGGAACACAGAGCAGATGAAGGAGCAAGGTAAAAACCCACCAGACCAAACAAATGAAGAGGAAATAGGCAGTCTACCTGAAAAAGAATTCAGAGTAATGATAGTAAAGATGATCCAAAATCTTGGAAATAGAATGGAGACAATATAAGAAACATTTAACAAGGACCTAGAAGAACTAAAGAGCAAACAAACAATGATGAACACCACAATAAATGAAATTAAAAAGTCTCTCTTGGGGCTTCCCTGGTGGCGCAGTGGTTGAGAGTCTGCCTGCCAATGCGGGGGACACGGGTTCGAGCCCCGGTCTGGGAGGATCCCACATGCCGCGGAGCAACTGGACCCGTGAGCCATAACTGCTGAGCCTGCGCGTCTGGAGCCTGTGCTCCGCAACGGGAGAGGCCGCGACAGTGAGAGGCCCGCACACTGCGATGAAGAGTGACCCCCGCTCGCCGCAACTAGAGAAAGCCCTCACACAGAAATGAAGACCCAGCGCAGCCAAAATTAAATTAATTAATTAATTTAAAAAAAAAAAAGTCTCTAGAAGGAATCAAGAGCAGTATAACAGACGCAGAAGAACAGATAAGTGATCTAGAAGATTAAATACTGGAAATAACTACCACAGAGCAGAATAAAGAAAAAAGAATGTAAAAAATTGAACAGTCTCAGAGACCTCTGGGACAACATTAATGCACCAACATTAGAATTATAGGGGTCCCAGAAGTAGAAGCAAAAAAGAAAGGGACTGAGAAAATATTTGAAGAGATTATAGTTGAAAACTTCCCTAATATGGGAAAGGAAATAGTTAATCAAGTCCAGGAAGCACAGAGTCCCATACAAGAAAAATCCAAGGAGAAACATGCCAAGACACATATTAATCAAGCTATCAAAAATTATATGCAAAGAAAAAATATTAAAAGCAGCAAGGGAAAAACAACAAATAACATACAAGGGAATCTCTATAAGGCTAACAGGTGGTCTTTCAGCAGAAACTCTGTAAGCCAGAAGGGAGCGGAAGGACATATTTAAAGTGATGAAAGGGAAAAACCTACAACCAAGATTACTGTACTCAGCAAGGATCTCATTCACATACGACAGAGAAATTAAAATATTTACAAACAAGCAAAAGCTAAGAGAATTCAGCACCACCAAACCAGCTTTACAACAAATGCTAAAGGAACTTCTCTAGGCAAGAAACACAAGAGAAGGAAAACACCTACAATAACAAACCCAAAACATCTAAGAAAATGGGAATAGGAACATACATATCGATAATTACCTTAAATATAAATGGATTAAATGCTCCCACCAAAAGACACAGACTGGCTGAATGGATACAAAAACAAGACCTGTATATATGCTGTCTACAAGAGACCCACTTCAGACCTAGGGACACATACAGACTGAAAGTGTGGGGATGGAAAAAGATATTCAATGCAAATGGAAATCAAAAGAAAGCTGGAGTAGCAATTTTCACATCAGACAAAATGGACTTTAAAATAAAGACTGTTACATGAGACAAAGAAGGACACTACATAAAGATCAAGGGATCAATCCAGGAAGAAGATATAACAATTGTAAATATTTATGCACCCAATAAAGGAGCACCTCAATACATAAGGCAAATGCTAACATCCATAAAAGGGGGAATCGACAGTAACACAATCACAGTAGGGGACTTTAACACCCCACTTTCACCAATGGACAGACCATCCAAAATGAAAATAAATAAGGAAACACAAGCTTTAAATGATACATTAAACAACATGGACTTAATTGAAATTTATAGGACATTCCATCCAAAAACAACAGAATACACTTTTTTCTCAAGTGCTCATAGAACGTTCTCCAGCATAGGTCATATCTTGGGTCACAAATCAAGCCTTGGTAAATTTAAGAAAACTGAAATCATATCAAGCATCTTTTCTGACCACAACGCTATGAGATTGGAAATCAATTACAGGAAAAAAAAGCTGTAAAACACAAATACATGAAGGCTAAACAGTGTGCTACTAAATAACCAAGAGATCACTGAAGAAATCAAAGAGGAAGTCAAAAACTACCTAGAAACAAATTACAATGAAAACATGACAACCCAAAACCTAAGGGATGCAGCAAAAGAAGTTCTAAGAGGGAAGTTGATAGCAATACAATCCTACCTCAAGAAACAAGAACAATCTCAAATAAACAACCTAACCTGACACCTAAAGCAATTAGAGAAAGAAGAACAAAAAAAAAAAACCCAAAATTAGCAGAAGGAAAGAAATCATAAAGATCAGATCAGAAATAAATGAAAAAGAAATGAAGGGAAAAATAGCAAAGATCAATAAAACTAAAAACTGGTTCTTTGAGAAGATAAACAATATTCATAAACCATTAGCCAGGCTCATCAAGAGAAAAAGGGAGAAGACTCAAATCAATAGAATGAGAAATGAAAAAGGAGAAGTAACAACTGACACTGCAGAAATACAAAGGATCATGAGAGATGACTACAAGCAACTATATGCCAATAAAATGGACAACCTGAAAGAAATGGACACAATCCTAGAAAAGCACAACCTTCCGAGACTGAACCAGGAAGAAATAGAAAATATGAACAGACCAATCACAAGCACTGAAATTGAAACTGTGATTAAAAATCTTCCAACAAACAAAAGCCCAGGACCAGATGGCTTCACGGGCGAATTCTATCAAACGTTTAGAGAAGAGCTAACACCTATCCTTCTCAAACTCTTCCAAAATATTGCAGAGGGAGGAACACTCCCAAACTCATTCTACGAGGCCACCATCACCCTGATACCAAAACCAGACAAAGATGTCACAAAGAAAGAAAACTACAGGCCAATATCACTGATGAACATAGATGCAGAAATCCTCAACAAAATACTAGCAAACAGAATCCAACAGCACATTAAAAGGATCATACACCATGATCAAGTGGGGTTTATCCCAGGAATGCAAGGATTCTTCCTTGATTTGTATACGCAAATCTTCCTTGATTGATTTGTATACGCAAATCAATCAATGTGATACACCATATTAACAAACTGAAGAATAAAAACCATATGATCATCACAATAGAAGCAGAGAAAGCTTTTGACAAAATTCAACACCCATTTATGATAAAAACCCTCCAGAAAGTAGGCATAGAGGGAACTTACCTAAAAATAATAAAGGCCATATATGGCAAACCCACAGTCACCATCGTCCTCAACGGTGAAAAACTGAAACCATTTCCACTAAGATCAGGAACAAGGCAAGGTTGCCCACTCTCACCACTATTATTCAACATAGTTTTGGAAGTTTTAGCCACAGCAATCAGAGAAGAAAAAGAAATAAAAGGAATCCAAATCGGAAAAGAAGAAGTAAAGTTGTCACTGTCTGCAGATGACATGATACTATACATAGAGAATCCTCAAGATGCTACCAGAAAATTACTAGAGCTAATCAATGAATTTGGCAAAGTAGCAGGATACAAAACTAATGTACAGAAATCTCTTGCATTCCTATACACTAATGATGAAAAATCTGAAAGTGAAATTAAGAAAACACTCTCATTTACTACTGCAACAAAAAGAATAAAATACCTAGGAATAAACCTACCTAAGGAGACAAAAGACCTATATGCAGAAAATTATAAGACACTGATGAAAGAAATTAAAGATGATACAAATAGATGGAGAGATATACCATGTTCTTGGATTGGAAGAATCAACATTATGAAAATGACTCTACCACCCAAAGCAATCTACAGATTCAATGCAATCCCTATCAAACAACCACTGGCATTTTTCACAGAACTAGAACAAAAAATTTCACAATTTGTATGGAAACACAAAAGACTCCAAATAGCCAAAGCAATCTTGAGAAAGAAAAACGGAGCTGGAGGAATCAGGCTCCTGGACTTCACACTATAATACAAACCTACAGTAATCAATACAGTATGGTACTGGCCCAAAAACAGAAATATAGATCAATGGAACAGGATAGAAAGCCCAGAGATAAACCCATGCACATCTGGTCACCTTATTTTTGATAAAGGAGGCAAGAATATACAATGGAGAAAAGACAGCCTCTTCAATAAGTGGTGCTGGGGAAACTGGACAGGTACATGTAAAAGAATGAAATTAGAACACTCCCTAACACCATACACAAAAATAAACTCAAAATGGATTAAAGACCTAAATGTAAGGGCAGACATTATAAAACTCTTAGAGGAAAACATAGGCAGAATGCTCTATGACATAAATCACAGCAAGATCCTTTTTGACCCACCTCCTAGAGAAATGGAAATAAAAACAAAAATAAACAAATGGGACCTAATGAAACTTAAAAGCTTTTGCACAGCAAAGGAAACCACAAACAAGACAAAAAGACAACCCTCACAATGGGAGAAAATATTTGCAAACGAAGCAACTGACAGAGGATTAATCTCCAAAATTTACAAGCCGCTCACACAGTTCAATATGAAAAAAAAACAAACAACCCAATCCAAAAATGGACAGAAGACCTAAATAGACATTTCACCAAGGAAGATACACAGATTGCCAACAAACACATGAAAGGATGCTCAACATCACTAATCATTAGAGAAATGCAAATCAAAACTACAATGAGGTATCACCTCACACCAGTCAGAATGGCCATCATCAAAATATCTACAAACAATAAATACTGGAGAGGGTGTGGAGAAAAAGGAACCCTCTTGCGCTGTTCGTGGGAATGTAACTTGATACAGCCACTATGGAGAACAGTATGGAGGTTCCTTAAAAAACTAAAAATAGAACTACCATACGACCCAGCAATCCCATTACTGGGCATATACCCTGAGAAAACCATAATTCAAAGAGAGTCATGTACCACAATGTTCATTGCAGCTCTATTTACAATAGCCAGGACATGGAAGCAACCTAAGTGTCCATCAACAGATGAATGGATAAAGAAGATGTGGCACATATATACAATGGAATATTACTCAGCCGTAAAAAGAAATGAAATTGAGTTATTTGTCGTGAGGTGGATGGACCTAGAGTCTGTCGTACAGAGTGAAGTCAGTCAGAAAGAGAAAAACAAATACCGTATGCTAACACATACATATGGAATATTTAAAAAAAAAAAAAGGTTCTGATGAACCTAGGGGCAGGACAGGAATAAAGACCCAGATGTAGAGAATGGACTTGAGGACACGGGAGGGGGAAGGGTAAGCTGGGACGAAGTGAGAGAGTGGCATGGACATATATACACTGCCAAATATAAAATAGATAACTAGTGGGAAGCAGCCGCATAGCACAGGGAGATCAGCTGGGTGCTTTGTGACCACCTAGAGGGGTGGGATAGGGAGGGTGGGAGGGAGATGCAAGAGGGAGGTGATATGGGGATATATGTATATGTATAGCTGATTCACTTTGATATAAAGCAGAAACTAACACACCATTGTAAAGCAATTATACTCCAATAAAGATGTTAAAAAAAAAAAAAGATTTGGCAGTGCCCAATTCAAATCAAAGTTATACTCATATAAACTCTTGAAAATTTTAATGTGCCTCAGCTCATCTTTTAACATATTAGAGCATCAAGTTGGTTATTCCAGTTTTAGCCTATAAAATAACAGTGATCATTCATCTGATATTTAATGTTCTGCTCCTCAATAATAGTAACATTAAATTCATTCACTTAACAAGTATTTCTTAAATACCAATTGTGTGCCAATCACCATATTAAGCACAAGGAACCCAAAAATGATTAAGACATGGTGCCTGCCACAGAGCTGAATCTCATGAAGGAGACTAACATGAAAGTTAATAAACACAACTTGAAAGGGCAGAGAGAGAAACACAGTAGTGTAGGAACCCAGTGAAAGGTACAATTAATGCCAGTTAACTATGATTTTGTTTTTATGGCTTGCTACACCCCACTTCCTAGCATGGTACTAGGCACATACAGACAATTGATAAAAGGTGTTTAGATGGATAGATGGCTGGGTGGATTGGAAGAGTGAGTGAGTGAGTGAGAGAGAGTGAGTGGAAAATAAATTGACAACTTAGGGGAAAAAATCTGTTGATAGGTCATGTGTTCTCATTTTCCCATGTGACCAGGGAAAGCTGTCAAGGTAGTTGGAAAGTATGAGAGAAAATCATTGCCATACCTGAATACTCAGAAAGGCTGGATAGACTACTACACATGGTGAAATATAAAGTTAGAGGGTCAGTTAATTGTTTCTCTATGGGTATACAGACTCAGTTAACTTCACCTTAATTGTTTATTTATTTGTGCTCATCTTTACCTCAAGCATCATTTCTTCAGAGATAAACTTTCCAGATCCCCAATCCCACAAACAGTCCAGGTCAGGGTGTCTGTTAAACACTTTCACAGAATTGTGGACTATTACTTCAGGTTGTTCTTATATATACAACAATTTGTATGATTTATTTTTAGATTCATGCCTATCTCCCCAAGGAGACTATAAGATCAACAAGAAGAGTAGGAGGCATATCTATTTTTGCTTTCCAGCAATAGCTCCAACACCTAAGACAGAGCTTGGCATGTAGAAGGTGCTAAATAAATATTTGTTGAATAAGTAAAGAGAAACACACCTGTCTCACTAGCAGAGATACTGTGGGTATGCAAGAAAAAATTCTTTTTAAGAATTCTGTAACTGTTTGCTTTTAAAAAGAAAAGTTCTTACTGCTCATATATAGACACTAAAGAAATATATATTTCTTTCAAGAAAAATTAGATATGAGTTCAGTTCAGTCAGATCAGTCTCAATCATACGGACAACCCCAGCTAATTTGCAGTTGGAAAATGTCACTGTTGGGGTTTTAGGGAACCAATAAATAACATCCATTTCTTCCTTCTCTTAGTTTAGGGCCAATGGATAAATAAAGGTGATGCATTGATAATTATATGTAACCCAAATAATTTACGAACGTTTCTTCTCCCTCAACCCATACTAGTCCTTGGGAAATCCCATCTAAAGCAATGGTTGGCTCTGCAGGACACATATACCTACAGCAAGTGTTTCCTCACTGTATCTAGGGTAATACAAAAAGTAAAAGAACATATCCCCAGAATTTGGGGCCTTGAGAATCATGGACCAGTGGATATTATTCAGGTAACTCAGGAAATTCACAAGAAATAATGGGTGGGACAAGAGGCCAAAACGGTTACTCTAAGTCCCTACACATGGAAACAATGAGGCTGGAGGAAAGGAAAAACCACATTGCCCCCCATGAAAGGCAAACCCTTGGGAAGTATTTCTTTTCCAACCACTAGGTCACAGCACATATGTGGCAAATGAAGGTGGGAGATGGGAGAAAATGAAATAAATAAGTTTGCTTTTCCAGGTGGTGTAATTCATGCAAATTACCACCCTTCATTTTTTATAAGTATGTGATAGCTATACTTTTCCTTTGCAGGAGCTGTGGAATAATTTAAAAGAATAGACCACAAAGACCACAGGTTCACACAATTCAAGACTTTCTGATATCATAATGTCCAGGTGGAGACCATGGGAGCTAGACATTTGTGTTCCTGGCCTCCTTCCACTCACTGCTTTCCAGTCCCCTCCCAGTTCCAGCCCCCTTTCAACACCAAAACAACCCTCTTCACCTGACTCTGTGGCAGAAGGCATAACATGTGGCATAAGTATAAGAAGAAGAAACAGGAGATCTATTTGGTACAGTGACATTTACTCTTAAAGATGTCTGGCTTAAGAGATCTCCTCCTATCTTATTGTAAACTCTCAGCATCCTGTGACTTTATGCTCAATTCCTTGGTGCTTAGGTTCTCCTATACACCCATTATTACATAATAACAGTACCTACAACTTCCTGAGTACTCACTTCCAGGCACTCGGGTAAACACTTCATGAAGTATCTCAATTTTCACAATCTAAGCAGTAGAAGGAATACCCGATTATAAAGATGAGAAAACTGAGGCTTGCAAGTACCAATCTCTTGCCCAGATTCACACAGCTAGGCACACAGTGACTGAAGGAGCTAAACTGAAAAATTTGACTCCAAAGCCTGCACTCTGCCATCGCAACCACAGCAGCTTGGAGAAAGGAGAAATATCTGGAAAAACCTTCTCAGACAAAAAGAGTACAGGTTTTCACCTGCTGACTCTATTTAATAAGCAAGAAAATTTAGGAGAGTGGTAGTATTACTTCATCTTGGAACAGCTTTTAACTCAAAACCATTCCTCTTACAAAGAGAGACCTAACTACCCACTCCTGACTCCAACTGAAGTCACCAATGAATAATAACAAATGATAACCATGAAGTAATAACCAGTGAAGACGGTCACAGAGAAAGGGCAAGACAGAGCTTTTTTAAGAACACTTCAATGAAACATTGCCTTTGTTTCCAATCTAGATGCTTGTGATATCTAGTCTCCAAAGATGGTCCTAGTGACCATACCTTACTTATTAGCATAACCACAATGAACCTGGACTGACCCTGTAAACCAATCTAATAGAATGTGACAGGTGTGATACTGTGTAATTTCAAGGCTGGGCCTTGAGAGACTTGCACCTTCCTCTCTCTTCTCTTGGAACATTTTCTCTTGCAGCCCAACCACCATGCTTTAAGAAGCCCACATGGAGAAAACTGAGGTGCTCCTGTCAACTTCTGAACTCCCAGCCGATGGCTAGCACCTCCTGCCAGCCATGTAAGTGCACCAACTTGGATGTTCCAGCCCAGCTGAGTTCCCAGATGACTGCAGCCCTGATAACATCATGTGAAACAGAAGAAAAGCCCAAGCTGAGCCTTGCCAACCCACAAAGTTGTTACTGATAATAAAATGCTTGCTATTTTGCACGGTTAGATTTTAGAATGGTTTGTTGCACAGTGGTGACTGGAACACAGCCCCTCTCTGGCCCCTGGGTGTCTGGAACAGAATTGTCATTATTCTTATCATCTATTAGGGAAGGCTACACTTGCAACATCATTTGTTTAAGTGAGAATGTTTCCTTTGTTCTATTTTCCTTGCTGAAAATGTAAAACTAAAAAATTCTAAAGCAAAACGTAATTACTATGTTGACTGACCATTCCACAAAAAGCTTATGTGTGAATATTATGTTTCAGATGAAAGCTATTTGGAATTAGCCTCAATCCTTTAATGAACAAAAACCTCCAAAGACTAGTCGATGGTGAGACTGGGAAGCCGGTAGGTAATCAGTAATTTCGAGAAAGAAAATGTTTATCTTGTGGCCCTGTCACAGCTTAAAACCCAATCTGGGCTAACGTCAGCAAATGGAGTATAGCTATTAGCAAATCAATTAATCAGGGTCTTGTTGGCTTTAATAGTGTCAACTCTAATTATTTGTTTGTCTGATCTGAGGTATCCTCAGATTATTTACAATCAGTCCTGCCAACCAACAAAAGATAAGCTTGAGTCGCACCAAGTATGTGGGGAATTCGAGGATAGCTTTTTTTCCTAGATGCTCAGTCTGAGGCAATACTTTCAGAACCTGAGACTTTTCTTCAAGACAAAGTCTCCTTCTGAAGTTAATGAATGAATAACTTTCACAATATGTTTTCAAAGAAGGCAATAATTAATTTGCCCGGAGAAAAAATAATTCCCTAGAGCCAGGGACATTTGTTCAAAATCACGAGATAGGAGTATTTCCTTGCGTTCTTTTTTTTTTCCCAGCACTTATTTTCTTGCACAGGGTCCCACTTCTGGAAGGAAACTGAGGCAGGGAACAATCACTCTGTTCAAATTCATGACTACCCACTGGCAGTATTCACGATCTGAGAAACTAATTCTGTCTTCATTTCTCAAAAGCCCACTTGTGTCTTATCAATACATAAGTCAAGCTTACTTTTCTTCGTTCTACAGCTCAATCTCAGCCTAATTCTATATCTGACCATTTTTATTCCACTTTGTTCTAAAAGAAAAGAATCCAGGTTCCATTTTTAGCTTGAGAAAAATGGAAAATTCACTCTCTCTAGCAAGCTGAAAAGCAGTTCTTATAACAAAATAATTACCTAATTAAAGTGCTCAATTGAATCAGTTACCACAAGTCCAATTAAATCAAGCTGTCAACAGGAATATATTATACCTGATAAGAAGGAGAGTTAGTGAATAGATCAACACAAAGCATGAAGATCATGCTCTCCATTAAACTTAGGGAAGAAGTTATTCCTTCTTTCCTTTAAAAGATGGTATATCTTCCCAATGAAATACTGTTTCTTAATATTTCAATGAAGCTACATATCTGGCAATTAGAATGCTAAGTATCTACATACTAATTCAGGAGCTCAAGTTTAGATATTTACTTTGTCAATGAACCTCTAGCCATATGTTCCTGAAAATGAAAGGCATTAATGACTAGTTTATCATAAAACCACCTTGGTCCTTTTCCCTCACAGTGGGGTGGTGGTAGCAGTGATCACTTAGTGTGAATGGTTATATAAACAATAAAGAGAATGCCAAACTTGCAGCAGAACAGAAATGATGGACCTCTATGAGCAAAGAAAGATATCTGTTTACTTCCTAATCAGAGAACCCTATTTCTTTCTTTCTTTGAGTTCTGTCATGTCTCTTTATCATCCTCACAGCATTCTTTCTATAGCCTGGAATCCTGGGCTTTTCTCTTTATTTCTACTTTCAGTCTCATCTGTTGTGTTTGTCTCTGCATTGAGAGGAATGTCCAGGACACCCATCATTTCTGCCCTGTTCTGCCAGAGGAGCTGCTCCAGTGGAGGAAACAGAAAATTCTGGAAAACAGGAAAAAAAGACTATTGAACTAGACATGTAAGGCACAGTATCTACAATTGGCCAGTTGGAAGGGAAAGTACAATGGGGAAAACACACAAAAAACATGATTGCAAAGAGTACCCAGAGCATCACTGACCCTATTTCCGGTTCCTGTCTGCATATACCCTTATATCTTACAATAAGTTTCCTTTTTTCTGAAGGTGCCTGAATGAGTCTCATATAGACCTCCAATCTGTGAAACAACATTACAAACACAACTAGTCACTGTCTAGATCCTACATGAAATTTAAACCAATTGTTTCTGAGAAATTTGGAAAGCTTAGGGAAATTAAGAAAGTATCTTCTTTAAATTGTATATACCATATATCTTTTTCAAATAGTTCATAATTTTTACACTCATATTATGAAAATAATGTAGTAGATATTTGACATCTATAAAGTAGGAATTTGATTTAAAGGATTCCATCTTTATGCTTTTTAAACCACAACAGAACCAAAATTTTCTCCCCAGAAGGATAAGTGCATTTACCAAGTATTATGAATTTACAAGAGCTTTTTTCCTACTATCAAAGGAGAATTTTGTGACGTTGTCTAGCTGGTACTCATAATATCCATTCATTTTCCAGGACAAATATTCATATTTTAAAATATTACCAATGCTTTTTTATAAATCCAAAATATCTTTGGGGAATTTCTGTAAGACTGTTTCTCACTTTACCTCAGAACACTTTGAAGTCAGTGGGAGCTCTGTGCTTGAATCAGCCCCATGGAGTGAGAAGCCAGAGAAGAAATGGGGCCAACACAAAAATATCCAAACATACAGAGTGGGGATTTCCTATCTATGATGTGTCCCAAAGGGCTGAGCTCAGAAACAGTTCTAATGAGAGCATTCTTCAAGGAAAAGAAAAATATTTCCAAAAAGTGGCCAAGAGCTAGTCAAATAGGAAGAAGAAAATCAACAACTTAAAATGAATTTTAATGAACACTGATTCCAGGTTCCAGGAGTTAGTTATAAAGTTTGTTGGAAAGAGGAAGACTTAGCCTTGATTGTAGTTAAATATACGGTTGCCCAGAAAGCATCATTTGAAGCTTAAGATTCTTTCACTTCACCTACCAAATCTCTATTTCCAACCTCATCCCACAAATCTCTTTCCTACTGATTGCTAAAACATCACCATTAGTAATCAATTCCTTTAAGTTATTCCTCCTTGGTGGTCTTCTATAAAGCAAATTCTCTAGGAACAAGGTACTGGACTCTTGGGGGGTTTTGGTGGTATTGAGACCAGGGCATGTTACGGATTGAATGGTGTGCCTCCGCAAAATTCATATGTTGAAGCCCTAACTCCTAATGTGATTGGATTTGGAGCTAGTGCCTATAAGGAGGTGATTAAGGTTAAATGATGTCATAAGGGTGGGTCCCTGATCCCATAGGATTAGTGTCCTTATAAGAAAAGACACCAGAGAGTGCAGGCACTCTCCCCCCTCCCTCCCTTTCTCTTTCTCTCTCTCCCTCGCTCTCTCTCCCCCAACTTTCTCTTTCCTCACAAGCACAACGAAGAGATGTGAGCAGACAGCAAGATGGCAGATGCCTACACGCGAAGAGAAGAGGCCTCACAATGAAATCCACCCTGCTGACACCTTGATCTTGGACTTCCCAACCTCCAGGACTAAAAGGAATAAATTTCTGTTAAGCCATAGTCTGTGGTATTTTGTTATGACAGCCTGAGTTAATTAAGACAGGAGATAAAAAGGCAAGGAGAAGCATCCTGTAGAACAGTTTGAGGGGAGCACTCCCTCAGCAATACACAAACAGATAAAAGAGATATGTTTGAAGATAAGAGTCATCCTTCCAGAGAATAAGTTCCTTCATTCTCCTCTGCTGTCTTCCTGAGGTCATGTAGGAATGACTATTGGAATGTCTATTCAGGCCATATCACACCCACTCTTTGAGAACTTCTTAAGTCCACTCACATTACGGGCCTGTGGTATAATAACAAAATAAATATTTGGTCTTTGTCCCCAGTTTCTGGCACAGAGTTCATAAAAACCTTGGAATCTCCTGAGTGTCTTTTGTATGCTTATAAGATGATACTTGGTGGAAGAGTCCCTAGATAGCTTTAGGATAGAAGCTGGTGATCAAAAAAAGCCAATCCGATGATTAAAGGGTTAGAACATTCAGTTCCACTCCCTATGCTATTGAACAACAAATGAGTTAATAAATCCAAAAGAAATCAAAAGGGAAATCAAAAAATATCTTGAACAATATCACACCTGTTAGAATGGCTATCATCAAAAAGACAGTAGATAACAAACGTTGGGGAGGATGTGGAGAAAAGGGACCCCTTCTGCAATGCTGGTGGGAATGTAAATTTGTGTAGCCCCTGTGGAAGATGTATGGAGGTTCCTCACAAAATTAAAAATAAAACTACCATGTGATCCAGCAATTCCACTTCCGGGTATATGCAAAGGAAATTAAAACAGAATATTGAAGATATATATGAACTCCCAAGTTCACTGAAGCATTATTCACAATAGCCCAGATACGGAAACAACCTAAGTGTCCAATAACAGATGAATGGATAAAGAAGCTATGAGGTGAATATATCTACATCTATCCATATCTATACACACACACATATATACACATACATACACACAGTGGAATTCAGCCATGAGAAAGAAGGAAATCCTGCCATTTGCAACAACATGGATGGAGCTTGATGGTATTATACTCAGTAAAATAAGCTAGACAGAGAAAGATAAATACTGCATGGTATAACATATATGAAATCTAAAAAAAGTCAAACTCATAGAGACAAAGCAAAGAAAAGTGGTTGCCAGGGGGTGGGGAGTGGGGGAAATAGGAAAAGGTTGGTAAAAGAGTACAAACTCTCAGCTAATAGGATGAATACGGTGTGAGGATCTAATGTATAACATGGTAACTATAGTTGATAACATTGTATCATATAATTAAAATTTGCTAAGACAGTAAGACTTAAATGTTCTCACAAAAAAGAAAGATAAATATGAGGTGATGGATGGATAGATGGGAGAAATCTTCTCACAATGCATACATATATCAAATCACGATACTGTACACTTTATTAAATTTCATTGGTTATTTATACCTTGAAAAAGCTGTGAAAAAAACCTTGAGACAAGCAAAGATGGAAATACAACAACATACCAAAACTTATGGGATGCAGGAAAAGCAGTCCCAAGAGCGAAGTTTGTAATAAATGCCTACATCAAGAAAAAAGAAAGATTTCAAATAAACAACCTAACTTTATATCTCAAGAAACTAGAAAAAGAACAAAATAAGCTCAAAATTAGCAGAAGGAAGACAAAAACAAAGATCAGAGTGAACATAAATAGATACTATAAAGACAACAGAAAAAAAAACAATGAAAATAAGAGTTGCTTTTTTGAAAACACAAACAAAATTGGCAAACTTTTAGCTAGACTACAAAAAAAAGATAGAGAAGACTTGAACAAATATAATTAGAAATGAAAGAGGAAACATTACAACTTCTAATTCAGAAATACGACGGGTCATAAGAGACCACTGTGAATATTTATATGCCAACAAATTAATGTAGAAGAAATGGATAAATTCCTAGAAATATACAAGCTACCAAGACTGAATAATAAAGAAATAGAAAATCTGAACAGATCTATTACTAGGTAAGGAGATTGAACCAGAAATCAAAAACTCCCCAACAAAGAAAAGTCCAGGCCAGATGGCTTCACTGATGAATTTCATTAAACATTTAAAGAATTAATACCAATCCTTCTCAAATTTTTCCCAAAAACTGAAGAGAAGGGAAAACTTCCAAACACATTTTTATGAGATGAGTATTACCCTGATATCAAAGCCAAACAAAGACACTACAAGAAAATAAAATTACAGACCAATATCTCTGATGAACACTTTTGTTGATGCCAAAATCCTCAGCAAAATATTAGCAAATTGAATTCAACAGTAGGTTAAAAAGATTATACACTGTGATCAAGTGGGGTTTATTCCTGGGATGCAAAAATGGTTCAATATACACAAATCAAGAAATGTGATACACCCCATTAACAACCTGAAGGATAAAAATCATGATCATCTCAACTGATGCAGAAAAAGCATTTGAAAAAATTCAACATCCTTTCATGATAAAAACTCTCAACAAATCAGGTATACAAGGAACACACCTAAACATAATAAAAACCATGTAGGCAAAGCCCACAGTTAACTTCATACTCAATGGTGAAAGCTGAAAGCTCTTCCTCTAAGATAGGAACACGGATGCCCACTCTTGCCACTGCTATTTGACATAGTACTGGAAGTCCTAGCCATTAGCAATTACCAAGAAAAAGAAACAAAAGGCATACAAATTGGAAAGGAAGAAATAAAACTGTCACTATTTGCAGATGACATGACATTATATATAGAAAACCCAAAAGATTCCACCAAAAAACTGTTAGAAGTAATAAACGAATCCAGTAAAGTTTCAGGATACAAAATCAATATACAAAAATCAGTTGCATCTCTATACACTTAACAGTGAGCTATCAGAAAGAGAAATTAGGAAAATAATCCAATCTACAACAGTATCAAAAAGAATAAAATTCTTAGGAATAAATTTAACCAAAGAGGAGAAAGATCTGTCACTAAAAGCTATAAAACATAGATGAAAAAAATCAAAGACACAAATAAATGAAAAGATATTTTGTGCTCATGCATTAGAATTAATATTGTTTAAATGTACATACTACCCAAAGAAATCTCCAAATCAATGCAATTCCTATCAAAATTCCAATGGCATTCATAGAAATAGAAAAAGCAATCCTAAAATTTGTATGGAACACAAAAGACCCTGAATCACCAAAGCAATCTTAAGAAGAACAAAGCTGGAGGCATTGCATTTCCTGATCTCAAACTATAATACAAAGATACAGTAATCAAAACATTATGGTGTAGGCATAAAAACAGATAACTATAGAACAGAACAGATCAATGGAATAGAGAGCCCAGGATTAACCCATGCATATACTGTCAAATAGGTTTCAACACAGGAGCCAGGAATATACAACGGGGAAAAGACAGTCTCTTCAACAATTGTGTTGGGAAAACTGAACAGCCACATGCAAAAGAATGAAACTGGACCACTGTCTTACATCATACATGAAAATCAACTCAAAATAAATTAAAGACTTAAATGTAAGATCTGAAATTATAAAACTCCTAGAAGAAAACATAGGGGTAAGCTCCTTGACATTGGTCTCGGTGATGATTTTTCATGGTGACACCAAAGTAAAAGCAACAAAAGCAAAAATAAACACATAGGACTACATCATACTAAAAAGCTTATGAACAGCAAAGGAAACCATCAACGAAATGAAAACACAACCTACTGAATGGGAGAAAATATGTGCAAACCACATGTCTGATCAGAGATTAATAACCAAAATACATAAGGAACGTACACCACTCAATAGCAAAAAGCAAATATCCCAATTAAAAAATAAACAAAGGACCCGGCTAGACAGTTTTCCAAAGGAAATATACAGATGACCAACAAGTACATGAAAAGGTGTTCAGCATCACTAATCATCGGGGAAATGCAAATCAAAACCACAATGAGGTATCATCTCACACCTGATAGGATGTCTATTACCAAAAAGACAAGAGATAACAAATGCTGGCAAGCATGTGGAGATGGGGGAACCCTTGTACACTGTTGGTGGAAATGTAAACTAATACAGCCACCAGAGAAAACAGTATGGAGTCTCCTCACGAGATTAAAAATAGAACTACCATATGATCCAGCAATCCCACTTCTGAGTATATACCCAAAGGAAAATAAATCACTATCTCAAAGAGATATCTGTACCTATGTTCACAGCAGCATTTTTCACAATAGCCAACATATGGAAACAACCTAAGTGTCCGTCAATGGAAGAATGGATAAAGAAAATGTGGCATATATATAAAATGGAATATTATCCAGACTTAGATGGAAAGTCTACCATTTGTGACAATAGATGAAACTAGAGGGCATTATGTTAAAGTGAATGAAATAAGTCAAAGTCAAATACTGCATGGTATCCTTATATGTGGAATTAAAAAAAAAATTTAAACACATAGAGAGAGTAGAATGGTGGTTACCAGGGACCTGTGGGGTGGGGAGAAGGCTGGTAAAAGGGTACAAACTTTCAGTTATAAGATGAATACGGTTGGGAGGATCTAATACATATCATGGTAACTATGACTGATAATACTGTAAGTATACAATTAAAATCTGCTAAGAAAGTAGAACTTAAGTGTTCTCCCCAGAAAAAAAAAAAAGTTAATATGTGGGGGATGGATACGTACCTAACTCAACAGTGGGAATCCTTTCATAATGTATATGTATATTATAACATCATGTTGTACACTTTAAATATATTATAATTTTATTTGTTAATTATACCTCAATAAAGTTGAAAAAGTAATTTTAAAAATAGTAAAACTTTTATTGCTCTTTAATTTTGTTTTCAATCTAAGATCTCATCAAGAAATTATACATTGCATTTGGTTGTCATTTCTCTTCATTCTCCTTTAATACAAACTAGTTCCCCCTGCCTTTTTTAATCATTGAATGTACATAACACCTTCATTTTTAAAATCACTAAAAAAAAAAAAGTACTGCCATTTGTAATTGCAAAATGTCATGAATTATGAGTCTTGCTAAATGTTGAAATTTGATATGTTTAAAATGTGAGAAAAAAAGTGCCTCTTAGAATTGATGAAATATGACATTTCTGTCTGGATTTGATATAAAGAGAAAGTTGCAGATAATAATCAGAAGTTTGGAAAACATGCCCAGTAAGAAAGGGATGAAGAAAACTGGAAGTACTTAGCTGGAAGAATAGGATAAAAGGCAATTTAACAAGCTTAAATTTATGAAGCTTAAACGAAATAACAAGCTTAAATGAAAGAGGGTAACTAGCTTTTTTATCATATTCTAAGAATACAAAAGAAAAAAAATGAAAGCACATGGACTTAAACCATAAAGTAAGGGCTTTGATTCAGACAAATCAAAGGAATTTTTCCTACCCAGAGATAATTATTATGAATGGTTGGTCAGTCTCCTTCTCCAGAGATGTGATCAGAATATGCTAGGCTGGAAAGCGGGCTTTTAGACAAAGATAAGTGGTGGAATGGGGGACAAAAGAACACTTTGAAGGTGAAATGTCAAGGGCTGAGGCACTAAAGTATAGTGGTAGGATTCAAAATAGTGTTTACCTTTTGGAAGAAGAGAGTCGGCAGTGATTTGCAGGGCACCCAAAGGCAGTGGTTTGACGTATGAAAACGTTGATCTGGGTGAATGTTACACAGGGGTTTGCTTGTGATGATTCAGTTGTTATAAATTTATGTTTTATAAACTTTCTATATGTGTGTAATATTTTAATTTAAAAAGTTAACAAAGAAATACAAGCACACTGAATTTATAAAGTAGCCACACATTTTTAAGGGGGGAAAATATATTGTATCAATAAATAATGTCCTTACCTCTTTAGGATTAATGTAAAAAAAAAAAAAAATGAAAGCACATGGACTTAAACCATAAAGTAAGGGTTTTGATTCAGACAAATCAAAGGACTTTTTTCTACCCAAAGATAAGTATTATGAATGGTTGGTCAGTCTCCTTCTCCAGAGATGTGATCAGAATATGCTAGGCTGGGAAGCAGGCTTTTAGACAAAGATATGTGGTGGAATGGGGGACAAAAAAACACTTTGAAGGTGAAATGTCAAGGGCTGAGGCACAGAAGTCATTTTTTAGCAAGTCTGAGACATGATAATAATTTGTTCAGCTGAAGAATAAAGTCCAGAAGGTCATGAGAAATGTGTTTGCTAGGGTTGAAAATGGAAGAACCAGAATTTTGTTAACAGAGGGAAGGAGAATTCAACAGTCAGTAAAAGATTATGGAAGCCAGAGAGATGTATCTCTGATGGTGACAGTATATAATAGGCAGTCACTTGTGACAAAAACCACATTTAATGAAACTTTTTTTTTCCTAGCACTTATGTGCAGGTTGGCTTGGAATAAGTAAAGAGCAGGGTTAGGGAGACCAGCTAGGGTCATTGCAATGAGCCAGCCTTACCATGAACTCAGTAAATAACCATCTACCTCCCAGACCCCCCCACATAGATAGCAGAAGCCTGAAAATCCACCATTTAGAACATTTTTCTCTGGCTTCGTGTAAACCCACTAAGCTACTGTCCATGTTTTAACACTGAGGATGCTTCTGTTTCCTTCCTAAAAAATGATTAAGATAGAGTAGGTGCTTTCTCTTCTTTGCACCTACTCTATCTTAATCATTGTTTAGGAAGGAAACAGAAGCATCCTCAGTGGCAATGACATATATACACGACCAAACGTAAAATAGATAGCTAGTGGGAAGCAGCCACATAGCACAGGGAGATCAGCTGGGTGCTTTGTGACCACCTAGAGGTGTCGGATAGGGAGGGTGGGAGGGAGACGCAAGAGGGAGGGGATGTGGGGATATAAGTATACGTATAGCTGATTCACTTTGTGATACAGCAGAAACTAACACAACAATGTAAAGCAATTATACTCCAATAAAGACGTTAAAAAAAAAAAAAGAGAGATAGAGTATAAGATCTTTCAGACACAGAGAGCCCAAGGAGAGTCAAGGCTGTAGATTCCAAAGCCAGGCTTTACCCACCTAACAATTTTGCCTACTTCGGGGCATGATGGAAGTAAAAACAAAGGAGTTTTTCCTTGCTTTTCTCATACTTGTGGAAACAAGGTATTATAACTGAGATTCTGTGCCTACTGGAAACCTTTATTAGTTGTAAGGTCAGGTCAATCTTAACAACATGAAGCATGTTCCAAAATCTATTATCTGAAATATAATTCAAATCTCAGCTCCACGCTTCTTTAATTTTTGATAATGAGCATTTGGTGTTCAAGGGTATGTAGCGTTGTAAATTGAGGCAGCTAATAACCCTAAGAATTAGCTCCTTTGAAATCAGTGACAAGAGTGCCCTCTTGGGCTTTTATTTTTTTCTCCTGACCTTGACGTTCCACAACTGCAAATATTGCTGATGGCTTTAATTTTCTAGATTATAGTTCTCCTTTAAGTCATTCCAAAGAACAGACGTCTCTCTCTGGAAACAGCCTCTGATTAAATATACCACTTTCATCAACTCACCAAAATCTTTGAATCATTCTGCCCTTAACCCTGGAGCCTAGATTTGCCCACAGGTAGATAATGAAAGGGGGAGAGGAGTGGAGGATTCAACACTTACAGTTAAAGATGCCCTAACAGTATGACCGCCATCAGAAGCTCATTAGAAAATCCTCTAATGAGCATGAGAAGGCATCAAGGAGTTTTAAGGTGTATTGCAAAACACAGTCAGTGCCATGAGTCCCTTTTTACTGATGGAAACTCCTAAGAAATTGCTACCAGCCCCCTCAGAGGTACCCCACTCAGGTATGGATAGAACCTGCTGCCATCACTGTGCAACTGTTGCCTTGAACACTATCTGCTCAGGTCCTTGGAATCCTTCTCCAGGGCAAGGCACATCATCCACTGACAGAAAGAATACTTTCTTCATTGCAAATCTGAAAATGAAATGCATCCTCCCAGTTCACTCTTCAGGGCCTTCCTTATGCCCCCAAAGTAATTTTGAGGCATTCTGTCTCATTTCCATGATAGCACATTTATGAATATTTACCAGTAGCAAGCAATGGCTGTAGGAAAGCCTCAGAAGATGACTCAACTTCACTGCATTAGTTTTAATAATAATGAAAGTTTCAAAGGAGCCAATGTGCCTTCCTTACCTCGTTACAAATAACATGCCACAGCTTAAAGATCTCAAAGTAAATGACTGAAACAATACAAGATAATAAAGTAAAGAAAGGGGGAAAAGTCATCTCCCACTAGGAAAAAAAATTTTAAGTCCCAGAGGTTAGGAAAATTGCTATAGGTCAGAAAGTGACTTAGGATGGAAACTAAGATTGCAAACCAGTTGCTTTCTCTTCCTGGGCCTCCTTTAGTCCTGTGATTTGGGTCTTTAATGTGTTTTTCATTTGTATGTAGATTTCTTTTAGCATGTAGATTTCTAATCTCAGAAATCTCTAATTTCTAATTTCAGTTGGTTTTACCACAACCCCCGTATTTTGAGTTATTTGGAATTCCAGATAGACTTTTGCTGCTCTCCGGACATTTTGAATACTGGCTTTTCAACAGCCTAGATTGAAAAGTGTCTGAGAACCTCTAAGTTTCTATACAACAGTAACACACTGTTGTTGTTGTATCTAAACACCAAGAGTGAAATTTAACAAACTAAATAATTCATCCACAATCATACTTGAATTCAACATGTACATACTAAGTGCTTACTACCTGCCAGGCAGCTTTCCAGGCTCTGGAGATTCAGCAGTGAACAAGACAGAGAAGAATTCTTGCTCAAGGAGCTTACACTGTGCTGGAGAGAGATATAATAAACGATTAAACAAAAAAGTAAGTAGTATGTGAGATGAGCACAAGGGCTAAGAATTAAAATAAAGTCAGGAAAGGAGTTAATGAATGCCAGTAAAGGGCAGAAAGAGTAAGAGAGTAGAGACAGCATCACTGATAAACTTACCTGCAAGCAGAGACCTGAAGGAGGTGACCCTGTGCTGGAAGCATCCTCAACATGACTGAGCCTAGCAACAGTGGAAAAGCTAATGTGACTGGACCCAAGTGGGTAAGGAGAGCCTGGTAGGAAATGAAGTAAGAGAGAAGAAGAGGCCAGATAGGACTGGGCTTTGCAAACCACAGTCTGGCTCTGTCTGGATGAAACTCGGACTGAGATGGAAGCCACCGTAGGCTATTGATCCAGAGAGAGAGGGAGCACTCTTTATTTCCTGCTAATAACTTAAATCATCTTCAAGTAGTTACTATTCCTAACCCTTAGGCTTTGTAGATTTTTAAAAAAGTAATTTTAAAAAGCCTTATTCTAAAAACAGGATTGTTTCAAGACTCATTCTTTACTCTTTTATGAACTCATTGGAAAGAGAGAAATTAGCTTCCATTCTGTCTCAGAGAATATACCATGGAAGCACAAATTCTACGTATTGATTTTCAAACAGAATTAACTGCTTTGGGAAAGACAAGAGCTCAGACCTACTGGATACAAACACTTCTATTAGGCAGAAGGGTAGATGGATGAGATGGTCCATAAACGCTGATAGAAAACCTATTAGCTGAATCACATTAGATTAGCCAAGTAGTGTTACTGAGGGCATCTGAAAAACCTTAAATGCCTACGTCAGTGGACTATGCATTAAATAGAGGTGAGATATTAATACCTAGAAGGATAAGTGGAAATTCTCTCATTATTTAAAATAAATTTATCCGTACTTCTAAGCAACTACCTATTCATTTGATCATACAGGAGGAAAACTTCTTATCTGTCAGAAGGCAGTTACTAAAGTAAAGAGGCAGGCAGATATTTGATGGTTTGATGTGCAAGTCCCTTGCTGAAATGACCTCCATTTGAGTCTGCCATTGTGCCCAGAATTAGGTATTCCTTTGGGCTAAGTCATTATCTTGCTAAAAGGCCTCTGCAAAGGATAATAGCTTAGTTTAGCACATTAACTTCCCAGGTCTTGGTGATGCACTCTAGCTAGCTGAAACCTTGGCAAGCAAAGCCTTAAGGGAGAGTAATATAAGCGGGCATTGGCCCAAAAACAGCACTTTTTTTCCTTTTATTAATACTATTTATTGAACTCTTACTATGTGCTAGCTTCTAATCTTAGAACAGCTCAGAGATAACTATTATTATTCTCATTAAAGAGGTTGAATAAATTTCCCAAGGTCCATAGCTATAAGTAGTGAATCTGGAATTCAAATCTAGCATTTAACACAGTGCTTTAGCACATAGTAGGGGTTCAGTAAAAAATCCACAAATGAATGAATTAACGAAACCCAGATCTCTCTGATTCCAAAACTCAGGCTCTTTATTTATTCAGTGCTTTACGGTTTTTAAGTACTTTTAAGTATGCTGTGGTGACTCTAGGGTAGAAACAGCACAGAGTACTACTTCTCTCAATAAAGCACTTCTTGTAGGATACTTCCTCTTCCCCCAGCTTGTTCTATATGACCCCAAGACAACCTGGAGAAAATCTGGAACATGAGGAGTACACAAGGCAGGGTGTTGCCTTGTGCGGAGCAGAAAGGCGAAGGAAGAGGGGCCACTAGGCCATCACAGTAAGTTGTACAAGAGCTTTGCAAAGGGCTAAGAGGACACATGAAGATAAAGGGGTGCTGTGGTGGTTAAAGGAGAGGCTCCAAAGTCATTCAGGCTTGGGTTGAGAGCCAGCCTCATTTCCTAATAGCTGTGTGACTTGACCCTTCTGCACCTCAGTTTCTGCATCTGTAAAATGGAAATAATTGTACCTACCTTACTAGTTATGAAATTATGTGAGAAACTATGTGTAAAGCACAGTGTCTGGCACATAGTAAGTGCTCGATAAAAGTTAGCTATCTTCATTATTAAAGAGTAAGATGGTAGTTCCCATGGACAAATGTCACAATTGGACATATGCTCCTCATTGGAGCCATAATCCACCATAGTTCCCACCCTTAAAGATCTTCATAAAACAAGAAATATCTGACCCAAAGGATTTGAAAATTGTCACCTTCCTGAAAGCAGCAACCAAATTGGACTTCTTATTTCACCCTCCAATGCTAAGATGTCCCAGTTTCCAAACCCCTGTCTGGGGGAGGTTGAAGTGAGTCTTCTTCCAGTAGAGTTTCCCCTTTTAGAAATTTTGTTTCATGCCAGTGTTAATTTCACAGTCCTTAGTGTTCTTTCTGTTATTCATGAGTTCGCTGCAGTTCAATTTTACAAAGCAAAGGAGGGCAAACACAGATGTGTCTTCCCCTTTGAAAACAAAACAGTTTTAGCCCCTGTGGAACGGAATGCCTGCTGATCAGATGAGTCTCGTATAGCCCGAGCAATTGGATTTAAGTCCGTTTCTTGAAGACAGCCCAAAGACAAACTCCACGCTTTGCATTTACATTTGGGGGACATTTTTTATAGCATTTCTTTTTGTGAGAGTATATCAATTCCCTGAAATTTACTCTGCTTTTCTTCGTAACTCAGCTTCCCTGCCTTTACTAGACAACCATGAGAGCAGCATACAAAAGAAAAGGGGAAAGTAAAGAGTCCCCCATCCTACCTCTACTTGTCCTGCTTCCAGTAAGCTTCCCATAACACGATTACAATCCTTCATAATCTGGGAGTGTCAGACCTTAATGCTAAGGGAATAACTTGACCAAATGGATTGTCATTAGATTCTCCTTCAGCCCCTATGCTGGCTGTGCAATGTGCAACGAGACTCGTGGCATCTGGATGCATAAGGGTCACAGTATATACAGGATCTTTGTGCAGAAAAGAAAGTCACTCCTCTGATGGTGAAGAGTTTGGCAAGCAGTGTCTTCTTACATATTTTTTTTAAAAGCACCCCTTCCTCAAGACTGACAGTGTCCTGAAGCACAGGCTGGATTTCAGTCCACACTCTTCCCTATGGCTCTGTCCTCAAGCACAGAAGATAACAACCCTCTGCCATCCTTCACCCAGTGTCTTTTCACCTACACCTGGTCAAGAGCTTTGCTGAGGGGATTGAGCGAGCAGCTGTCAAGCTTAGGGACTGGTTTGTAAATCCCTCATTTCATTCTGAAAATGAAAATAACTACCCAGCCTACTTTGCTGGAAGAGGGGTTGATTAGCTCAGACTAAAGCATAATAGACCCGGTATGATATAAGCCCGGGCATCCCTCCACTCTGGAACATGTTTGGTGTCACAGACTAATGTATAAACATCTAGTGCCTCAGTTCCTATTTCTGGGGGCACAGGACACAAGGATATGCTGAGATTTTAACTGCCATAATCAAATACCTATATGGGCAAGAGTATTTGATTGGGGGACTCAGAAGCTATCATATCCAGTTTATCACATCTCACCCCAGACAAGCCACTATGGCTACACCTTCACAGAGACATTGGTAATGATAGAGCCATAGACTATTACAGAGAAGGGAGCATTTGCTATTTGTTTCTTCACCACAGTAGACAGCATTAAAACTAAAGGAAGATATCAGAAATGAAAACCTCTAGTTAGAAGTAACAGGCTCAGAAAAGAATTATCAGGAAAATAAGACCTGTAGAAATCACCTTAAGTACTATCCTGATATGAATCAGAGATCTTCTCTTCACATGCCAAGAGCTGGACCTCCTCATATCACTTTCATGTCTGAGGCTACCTGGACCAGGCTTCCTGGGACACACATCTCAGGAAAGGCTAGATTGGGCATTTGAGGCAGCCATCAGTAAGCAGGTGATGTTTTGCTATGGGGGCAAGTAGTGAAGGGAACACTCTCTATTCAGAGGCCTCCATTGTTCCAAAGGGACACATCCCCCCCAAGTGCCAAGTCCTCACTAACCAGGAATAGCTTTTACACTGTTGCTAGAGCTCATGAACTATTGTCCATGCTATGCTGATGGCAAACAGTAGTCTCCATCCTTCTCACAGAAAACATCCTTCAGTCTAGAGGTCACTGTAACATTGTCCAGGGCTTTCTAGCCCCAAGACAAAACAGGCCAACTCTCTTCCCCTTGCCTGCCTGGGCCTAGCCTCTCTCTCTTAGATTTGTGGCTGTCCTGTTAATTCTGTTTAAACCATTGAGTTAATAAATGACTCAACAGAACTCTCAGCAAAGACTGAAAGCAGCGCTGAGTGTAATCTTGATTAGATTAAATGTTCAGCATTCAGCTAAGTCCTGCAAGAGAGAAATTAAAATTAAGTTGAATATTTTTTTTTAAGAATTGAAATTTAGCATTCAGAGTCAAGTATTAGACCCCAGTGATAAAGACAGAGAGCAGATGGCCCCCTTGTCATCCCCCATCTTTGTCATCATTCTCCCACCATGTGCCCATTTCTCTTTCCTAACACCTACTGCTCAGATTTGGCACCAAGGAAAAGACATAGGAACAAAAGCCAAGTGACTGAGGGTCCATGTATGCTCCTACCTATTTCTCACAGTCCTCCTGCATAGCCCTCTCCCATCCCTCCCTGCTCTCACAGCACATGTGAGTACGCACACACACACATACACACACACACACAATTAACCACTGAGCACAAAAGTGGTATTCAAGTCCCTTATCCCTCAGTCAGGGGGAAATGGGGTTGCTAAACCAAAATGCATTTTCAAATCTAGTCCTGTTCTATAGAAACAAATGCTCCTGCCAGAAAAACACCCTGTAATGCACTCGGCATTATTACTAGTGGATAAATGAGAGGTTGTGATTTCAGCTTCTCCTTCTGATTGCCCTATAAGGTGGCATCCCCACTGATGTTCTGGATACCCTGTTATTTTTGGAATGTTCAAACCACCCTCTTCGCCCCTATTTTGAATATGGCCATTGAGATGCAAACAAAATGACTTTAAAACTTGACACTCCAAAATATGGTTGTTGTGCTTTGTGGAAATTAATTGCCTCCTCGTGTAGGAAAAAAAAAAAGACAAACAAAACAGAAAAAAAGCATATGTAATTAAGACACCAATTTCCAGTTGGATCTAAAAGGCTTCCACAAAAAGGAGACTCTCAGCCTCCCTCGTTATCCTGGCTCCCCTCATGAGCTCTCTCAACAGCACCCTTCAAGGTCAGCTGTGCCAAAGCATTGGCACTGGTATTCAGACACCTCCTAAAGAGGAAGGAAATGAGCCACTGAAACCCGATTTCCTCTACCTTTTGCAAGAATCTTCTGATTGGCAGTAAAGCACAGACTGTTAATACAGCTAAAATCATTAAATTGGAGTTATTAATTGGCCTAGAGCCAAGAGACAGTTATGAAAGGAAAAAAATAAAAAGCTATTTTTCCCAGGACTAACTTAAGAATTAAAACACAACTTTAATATGTAGTCATTAACATCAAACTAAAAAGCTTCCGCACAGCAAAGGAAAAAAATCAACAAAATCTAAAGGCAACCTAAGGAATGGGAGAAAATATATACAATCCATACAGCTGATAAGGGATTAATATCCAAAATATACATGAACTTACAAAATTCAATAGCAAAAAACCCACAAATAATGTAATTTTAAAATGGGCAAAGGACCTGAATAGACATTTTCCCAAAGACATCCAAATTGCCAACAGTTACATGAAAAGGAACTCAACATCACTCATCACCATGGAAATGCAAATCAAAACCAGAATGAGATATCACCTCTTACCAGTTAGAATGACTTTTATCAAAACAACTAGAGATAATGAGTGCTGGTGAGGCTATAGAGAAAAGGAATTCCTTGTGCACTGTTGATGCAAATGCAAATTGTTACAGCCATTATGGAAAACAGTACAGAGGTTTCTCAAAAACTTTTAAAAGAAATACCATATGATCCAGCATTTACACCTATGGGAATATATCAGAAAGAATCAAAAATGCCATGCTGAAGACATATTTGTACCCCCATGTTCACTGCAACATTATTCACAATAGCCAAGATATGGAAATAAACCAAATGTCCATCAACAGATGAATGGATAAAGAAAATGTAGGGACTTCCCTGGTGGCACAGTGGTTAAGAATACACCAATGCAGGTGACACAGGTTCGATCCCTGGTCCAGGAAGATTCCACATGCCACGGAGCAACTAAGCCCATGCACCGCAACTACTGAGCCCACACGCCGCAATTACTGAAGCCCGTGTGCTCTAGGGCCCACATGCCACAACTATTGAGCCCACGTGCTACAACTACTGAAGCCCACGTGCCTAGAGCCTGTGCTCCGTAACAAGAGAAGCCACCACAATGAGAAGCCCTGTGCACCACAATGAAGAGTAGCCCCCGCTCGCCACAACTAGAGAAAGCCTGCACACAACAATGAAGACCCAATGCACAGAAAGAAAGAAGCGGGGGGGGGGAGGGAGAGAGAGAAAGAAAGAAAAAGAAGGAAAAGAAAGAAGGGAGGAAGGGAGGGAGGGAGGGAGGAAGGGAGGGAGGGAGGGAGGGAGGGAGAAAGGAAGGAAGAAAGAGAGAGAATGTGGTATATACATATAATGGAATATTATTCATCCTTTCAAAAGAAGGAAATCCTATAATATGCAACAACATGGATAAACCTGGAGGACATTATGCTAAGTGAAATAAGCCAGTTACAAATACTGCATGATTCCACTTATATGAGGTACCTATAATAGTCACACTCATGGAAACAGAAAGTAGCATGATGCTACTTTCTACTCCAAGCACTGGGAGTAGAGGGAAATGGGGAGTTGCTATTCAACACGTATAAAGTTTCAATTTATAGTGAGTACGATGAATGCAAGATGAATACTTTATAGAGATCTGTCTACAATATAGTGCCTAGAATTAACAAGACCATACTATACAGTTAAAAATTTGTTAAGAAGGTAGAGCTCATGCTGTGTTATCACAAAAAAAAAAAACAAAAAACCTAGTAATTTAAAAGGAAATAAAAACATGCCATGATGGGCCACATTTCTAGAAACTGGGTCATTTCTCTCCATACCAGCCTGGCACACTTTAGACCCTCTCTGTTACAAAGCAGCTGAGAGAAGATAAGAAATTCAAAAATGTCTCCTAGGAGCAGACAACTCAGAGTTCCTGGAATCAGGCTTGAAAAACATCTAGATCGAAAAGCAATGGCTCTGAAATCTCTGCAGTTTTGCTTCAACCTGTGCTAACATCCAGCAGTTCTCCCCCTTGAAGTGGCAGATTCCTAGTGAACTGAGCTCTGGACCTAAGGAGACCTGCTAGTAGTTATGTATCAACTATTATAAATCTGGTGTACTCTGTGATTTGCCATTTCAAAGTTTGAAAAAGTAAAACAAATGAAGAAAAAGGAACCTTCTATTCTCAAACCAATACCTGATCAGCATGGGAGTTTTGACCTGCTCCATTTCTGACCTGGGCCAGTTCATCCCTCCTTAGGCAACTTGGTGGTCCCTGGCCCCTCGGAGGTCGCTGTATTCTTGCTGAACTTAGTGCAGACACCAGGTCATCAGCAGACTGTTAAGAGCTTAAGACCCAGAAGCTCAAGCCCTAGAAAAAAGCTACCCTCCAATCCATTCAGGAGGGACTTTTTTGGTACTTCCATTTGCAGGGAGCATTTAAAGCTGGAAAAATGTGTTGGGTCAGGATTCCCCTTGCCCTCCACTCCTCCTGGGCCATGACCAGAGTGGTCAGCTGAAGAAGGCATATGCCATCCGATCTATGGTACTGGTGCCTGTTCCCCGCAGCCAAGCCCCTGGGTTCAGCCAGGATCTCCTGGAGAGGATGGTGAACTCAACTCCTATTCCCCCTCTCTCTTCCACCTACTGTACATTGAATTGAATGGTGACAAAATAAGTCATCAAACAACATCTGACCATCCTCAGAAGACACATATGAGGCAAACAGATGACAAGTTACATTCTTCTCATGTTCTGACAGGAAGAGAAAAAGAGTCTGGGGCCTTTGCCTAAGTCCCAAACGTTCTGAACCCCCGACCCGACATGGTTCACAAAACCTTGGGCTAAGAGGAGTTTCCGTGACTCAAGGTATTTTTCAAATAGCTTATGAATCCCAGGAAGAAATTAAAGTACACAGGATGGGGATTAAGCCCAGATTCCCCAGCACTGTCCCCTATAAGATCAAAAAGTAGAAACTACATGTAAGAAACGAGAGAGAGTGAGAGAGAGAGAGAGTGCACTGAGAAGGGAAAGATGTAGAAAATGGAGCTGTTTTTCTGCCAAGATAAGAAATCGTTCTAAGGTGCCCCTAGCTTAGGTTTAAACTGTACAGTTTGCTTGAATATGTGCTCAAACCCCATCACCTTCATTCAAGCCCTCGCTAAAACTTTAAATGAGTTATTATACACATTAAATTGTCATTTAATCGTACCCAAGCACTGTCATAAAAGCAAATGAAGCAAGCCAAGCAGCACCGGAATAAAAAATACTACACTAGTTACATTCTGAAAGCACAAGCTGAAAAATGCTTACTGTCACCTCATGTAAGAGGAGGGGGAGGCCTGCCATCACAGGTAACAAATGGCTCAGAAGGCTCTGGCTCTTCACTTTTTTGCTTGTAGCTTGGGAGCTGATGGCTGCCAACCAGCAGCAACACTCACTTTCACCTAACTGTCCGCGGTTGCACTACCTTTATCTGAGGTTGCTCGGTCCAAAGGCCCAGATCAGAATGAGGCTCTCAGGCACTAATCCCAAAGCACGTTCTCATGTGTTCTTTTTCAGTTAGGAAGTGATGGCAATTCCCTGTCTCAGAAATCCGTAGCAAAACACCCATTGGGTGGGTGTAAATGTTATAGAACATGTAAATGTTCTGTAAGGGAGGGAGGGGGTACCGATAAACTCCCCAACTCACATCCACCCACAAGTATCATGGCTTGCTCAGCCCCATCAACCCTTGTGAGCCTGCTAGGGTCAAGGAGAAGGGAGGACTGGCAAACTCGGGGAGACTAGTTGGATTTATATTGGCAAGAGCATAGAAAAACTAGGGAGCCTGGAGGGCTTGCTAAAGCTGGGGGTGGGAGAGTGAGGGTGCTGCTGGGGGTGGGGGTGAAAGCCTTCAAGACATTGTTAAAGAGGAAGATGGGAAAAGATGATTTTAAGAAGTTATGCTATACTCTGTAAAGGTAAATCCTTTTTGTTTAGTTTTGTGTTTGCTCTTCGTTAGTTTTTGTTGTATTTTTGCAAGATTGCTTGTTTAAAGATTAAAATTGTTTTTTCAAGTATTTTTGGAATTTCAGACAGGTGTCTTTTTTTTTTTTTTAAAGACTGTATTGAGACTGGTCCATACAGCGACTTCATCTTACACAGTTATGTTTAGATATTTATATGTGTTTGGCATTTTCTGAGAGTAATGTATTCAATGTATTTTGTATTTGGTGAGTGCAAAACACTCAAACTGGCCTGTAGAAAATTCAAAGATATCAGACGAGGGCCCTGTTTCCAAGGAGCTTAACCTGGTATAATTACCACTGAATGACTATGATAATTATATTCTATTTAAAAGCAGATATTCACGGAAAGAGAAGGCTCTGTAGAAGCTCAAAACAGGGAGAGAGGACTTCCAGCTGGGAAGAAGTCGTGGGAAAGGGAGAACCATCATGAATTACAGAATGCTTCATGGTGGAGGTAGCATCACAGATGGGCCTCAAATGATAGTTAGGCTTTGGGCATGCAGAGATAGGAGGGAAGGAAGGGTCTTCTAGGTAGAGGGAAGGGATTCCAAACAGAGAAAAGCCTAAGCAAAGAATAGGAGGAAGAAAATATAGGGATGATGAAGCAAATACCGAGAGGTTCTGTTTAACCAAAGCAAAGACTATAGAGCAACTCATAGGAGATGAAGGTAGAAAGGTAGCCTATGAGCAAACCATGGAGAGCTGGGATGTCATGCTAAAGAGCTTAGATTTGATTGAACAATCAATTGTGGAGGATGCAGGTGGCGGCTGACGACTTTGAACACTGTGTTCCTGAAATGGGACATGTTTCATGACTTTGTGTTCAGGCTCAGGCTGCCCTTCAGCCATATTATTCCCTATCCATACTCATTTCAGATCTTCCTTAATACCAACTCCAAAAAGATAAGTTTTCAACCAGGTATTCGCTGAGACTTTAGAGAAAGGATTGAATGGCCTCTGTCAGAAAAGAAAACTCTCCACGAGACTGAGCTATAAGGCAGTGTTTCCTAACACGACTGTCACTACTGCTTTTCCTGCCCAGCCAGGAAAAGAGAAAAGAGTAGACTAGAGTTTCTTTTCCTGCCCCCACTCCCAGGACCAAGCATGAGCCCAGTTGTTCTGAAGGTGAATCTGGCCATTGGCAGAGGGAAGTTCCCACATGATGGTGGTTTAAGAGATGTTAAATGGTGGCTGAAACTGAGCTCAAGGTGAAGGCTGGGTGACAGATAGATGGCATAAATGCAGACCACCTCAGGAATACTGGAGCTCCTAGAGCAATGTGCTGGGACACATGGAGAAAGTCTCAGAGAGACCTGAGGATGGTATCATCAGAGAAGGAGTTTCATTTCCAAAGTAAGGTTGTTAGGGCTGAGAATTGGTCATTGGTGGAGTAGAGAGCTTTCACACATAGTGTATCCCAGTCATTAATCATGCTCCAGTTGAAATGGCAGGCTTCCTGGCACAGGGACTATATCTCTTTGATTCACTACTGTATCCTAGAATCTTTCTGTACATAAGAGACACTCAATACATATTCATGGAATGAATGACTGGGCAAACTAGTGAATGAAAGAGAGCCCTTGTCCTCAAGGAGCTCATGGTCTAGCTGACACGACAGTCACTGGCTTGGCAATACCCTCCTCAAAGGCACCAGAGAGGCTCAAGACCTCCGAATTATCCATTTAGTTTCTTCTAGAGATCTTTTAAGCGTTAATGTGCATATTTACTAATAACTACCTCTAGATTATAGCTTTAAGGCCTTATTTCCATAATCCAAAAAGATGTAATGAAATACCTGTCTTGCTTTAATTCTCTGAAGGAAATTTATAGAGGCTGCTCAATGTAATGGAAAAAATACTGGAGTGGATCCATGAAATAAGGGTTCTAGGCTGAGATCTACTAGTAATTTTTTTGGTGCTTTCAAACTTCAGCCCTCTGGGTCTTAGCTTTCTAGTTGAAAGAGAGGGCACTGAACTAGAATCAGGAGTAGCAAGCTCAAGCACCTCACGGGATCAGGACGGTTACTTAAATATGTATAAAGCAGACCAAATACAAGGTTACAAGGCAGAGGTGGGGAGCTGGAGAGTTCATGTCCCTTTTAAAGGCATTCAAATCCAAATTTAAAAAAATAAAATTGTGTAGACTCCAGAAGACAGGTCTGTGGGTCAAATATAGCCCATAGTCAGGCAATTTAAAACCTCTGAACTGCAAGCTTAGGTCCCTTCCTTATATAATCTCTTAGGTATGAAAATAAAACAGTTATCAAAAGTCAGTGTTTTGATCAGTGTCTCATATATTATTACTATCTTCAAATAAATCATTTATTTTAATGCTTCCATGATCCAGAAATACCTAATCATTTTTCTCTAGCTTGCTGTGCAGCTTTCAATAGTTTGTATAGTTTCTCTGTGACACAGATTGTCATTAACTAAAAGAAAAATAAAATTGCTGACCATTCTTATGGGATATGGTATAAATTCATTAGTTAATGTTTTGGCATAAATGCTACAGATGTTCATTAATGAAATATATCTTGTGCACATACATTCTTCGTGATCATTTGCCTTGATAGTTCTTTGGTTGGCATCAACTTTTATTGACTGTTCTACATAATTAAAACCCCAAGAAATTGACTTAAAAAGACCAGGAAGGATGTGTAATATGGGACTGCCAACACTAATGAAATAATTTAAATTGGAATTAGACTAAAGGACAAATTAAACTCAGCAAATTACTCAAGGACTAAGAAAGGCTGATTGTTCAAGCGTAATTAAAACATACAGCTGGAGTAGTAACTGCTAACAGAGTGATCTGATCAATGAACACAGTAGTTATAAAAATTTAATGCAGTGTGAGCAGCCTATTTTTTAAAATGCAAATAATCAACCCAAAATGCAGCAGCCTGTTATGAGGCCAACACACAAAAACTAACAAGCTCAGGGAAATTGTACTGATGACTCAGAAGAAACAGGCTGGTATAAGATATTAAGAACATTGCTCTTGATATCAACACCACCACCTAATCACAAAGATTAATTTTTCTAAAAGGGGGGCGGGGTGGAGTTTGTAGTCAGAGCTCTAAGAGTATTTACTTCCTCAGGCCGATCCTTTACCTGATGCCTGGGCTGAGCAGTGATGTATGCCACATCTCCTCACTCATGCTGCCCAGGTTACACCTCTTTCATTACCACCTAGACCACTTTTCCCACACAGTGTTTAGACTTTTAGATCTAAGTCCTCAAATTAGCATAAAAACAAGATAAAACTGGACTCTATAAAATTTACAGATATATGAGAAAGACCAGAAAGGAGCAAGTGACTAGAGGGAGTGGTGGAGTTTTAGGTCATTTTTTTCATTATTTCGAATATTTTTATTATAAAAGTGTTCAATGAACATACGTAACTTGAATATCCCAGGTCTCACCAGGTCATAGGTATGAACGAGGTCACATTAATATGAATTGCACATATTTCATCAGCTTCAAAGCCCTACTTGCTAATATAGGAACACCAGTCCCTGGCAGAGCTCCCACCCCTCCTCCTACAGGATCTCTGAGAATCCCCTTCTCTGGCTGTATGAACTCTGGTGGACATAGAGATGCACCATCCAGATTCCCCTTCAGGGGAGGGTCTGTCCCAGCAAACATCTCCTTTGGCCTCAGCTGCAAAAATCCATATCACCCAAGGGCACACCCTTCCCAGGGCAGCCCACACCCAGTGGCAGATGGAGGAGGGATGTAAAGGCTCAACCATGTCAGCCCACTCAGGACAACTCTGATAGGCCACGTGCAACCCAGAGCTCCCAATGGGGCTGACCAAGGCTTTGTGTGGCCTGCATCAATTTAACTTCTCTATCTGCCCAATCGTGCTTCCTGTCCCTTCCCTCCACAGGTGCTGGTTCCTAAGAAATATCCTGCATACCAAACTCCACCTCAGCATCTGCTTCCAGAGAACCCAACCTGTGACATGAAGTTATCCTGGCTGCCTACAGCACCTGACTTGGCCCAGAGGGTCTGAACTGCTTAGCATGATTTTCTTCCTCTACCCCTGCTGAGATCCACATCTCTTGTGGTCAACCCAGAAATCACTCCCTCAGTCCTCAATGCCCTGTGAGTGCTCCACAGTCCCCCGTGATAAAGAAAGGACCTCTCTTCCTCTGCATTATGCTCCATTAAGGGGTGATGTGACTCTGAGGTTTCAGACATAGTTTGTTTCTCCCGAAGGCAAGAAGACACTGCCACAATAGTCAGGCAGGATATGTTTGGTTGCCAGCCACCATCCAGTACCTGGAATCTACTCCTCTCTAAACCTCAGAAATCTGTCTTCCTAGACAAGCCAGACTTTTTCTTTACGGTAAATTCTCTCTCAACTTTCTACCCCATTCCCACAATACCCTTCTTGAGATGTGGCTTCAGTTTATACACACATAAGTACGTTTAACGTACCAAATGGGTCTGAACCAAACTCTGGTAAATGATGAAGGGTTTGGAGCCTCCTCATCTACAGTAAGTATAATAAATACTGCTGTGGAGCCTGGTGAGGAATGGAGGAAAGTTTTCGAGCTCTATACATATATGAATATTCATTTAACACTTACCTGGAAATTACCATTGGCACTGTTCTAAGGCTTTTATGTATATTAACTCACGCAATCCTAAAAGAGCTCTATGAGGTAATTAGGTCCACCTTACACATGAGAAAACTGACGCACGTAGAGATTTGGTGACTTGAGGTTACACAGCAAGTAAGTTCTGAGGATGCTCTGGCTCCAAGGCCTTGTTTTTTGTTTTCTTGGGTTTCTTTTAATACATCTTTATTGGAGTATAATTGCTTCACAACAGCGTGTTAGTTTCTCTTGCACAACAAAGCAAATCAGCCATATGCATACACATGTCCACAAATCCCCTCCCTCTTGAGGCTCCCTCCCATCCTCCCTACGCCACCCCTCTAGGTCATGGCAAAGCACGGAGCCAATCTCCCTGTGCTATGCTGCTGCTTCTCACCAGCCAACAATTTTACATTCAGTAGTGTATATACGTTGATGCAACTCTCACGCTGCCCAAGCTTCGCCCTCCAGCCCCATGTCATCAAGTCCATTCTCTACGTCTACCTCTTTATTCCTGCACTGCAACTAGGTTCATCAGTACCATTTTTTTTTTTTAGATTCAATATATATGCGTTAGCATACAGTGTTTGTTTTTCTGACTTACTTCACTCTGTATGACAGACTATTAAGTCCATCCACCTCACTAAAAATAACTCAATTTCGTTTCTTTTTATGGCTGAGTAATATTCCATTGTATATATGTGCCACATCTTCTTTACGCATTCATCTGTCGATGGACATTTAGGTTGGTTCCATGTCCTGGCTATCGTAAATAGTGCTGCAATGAACACTGTCGTGCATGTCTCTTTTTGAATTATGGTTTTCTCAGGGTGTATGCCCAGTAGTGGGATTGCTGGGCCATATGGTAGTTCTATTTTTCATTTTTTAAGGAACCTCCATATTGTTTTCCATAGTGGCTGTATCAATTTACATTCCCACCAACAGTGTAGGAGGGTTCCCAGCATTTACTGTTTCTAGTTTTTTTGATAATGGTCATTCTGACCGGCATGAGGCGATGCCTCATTGTAGTTTTGATTTGCATTTCTCTAATAATTAGTGATGTTGAGCATCTTTTCATATGCCTCTTGGCCATGTGTATGTCTTCCTTGGTGAAATGTCTATTTAGATCTTCTGACTATTTTTTAACTGGATTGTTTGTTTTTTTGATATTGAGCTTCATGAGCTGTTTGTATATTTTGGAGATTAATCCTTTGTCTGTTGTTTCATTTGCAAATATTTTCTCCCATTCTGAGGGTCATCTTTTTTGTCTTGTTTATGGTCTCCTTTGCTGTGCAAAAGCTTTTAAGCTTCATTAAGTCCCATTTGTTTATTTTTGTTTTTATTTCTGTTACTCTAGGAGGTGGAACATAAAAGATCTTGCTGTGGTTTATGTCAAGGAGTGTTTTTCCTATGTTTTCCTCTAAAAGTCTTATAGTGTCTGGTCTTACATTCAAGTCTTTAATCCATGTGACTTTATTACGTTGAGGTAGGTTCCCTCTATGCCCATTTTCTGGAGAGTTTTTATCATAAATGGGTGTTGAGTTTTGTCAAAAGCTTTTTCTGCATCTATTGATATGATCATACGGTTTTTATTCCTTAATTTGTTAATGTGGTGTATCACATTGATGGATTTGCATATATTGAAGAATCCTCGCATCCCTGGGATAAATCCCACTTGATCATGGTGTATGATCCTTTTAACGTGCTGTTGGATTCTGTCTGCTAGTATTTTGTTCAGAATTTTTGCATCTATGTTCACCAGTTAGACATTGGTCTATAATTTTCTTTTTTTGTGATATCTTTTTCTGGTTTTGATATCAGGGTGATGGTGGCTTCGTAGAATTAATTTGGGAGTGTTTCTCCCTCTGCAATTTTTTGGAAGAGCTTGAGAAGGATCAGTGTTAGCTCTTCTCTAAATGTTTGATAGAATTCGCCTGTGAAGCTATCTAGTCCTGGACTTTTTTGTTTGTTGGAAGATTTTTAATTACGGTTTCAATTTCATTACTTGTGATAGGTCTGTTTATATTTTCTAATTCTTCCTGGTTCAGTCTTGGAAAATTGTACCTTTCCAAGAATTTGTCCATTTCTTCGTGGTTGTCCATTTCATTGGCATATAGTTGTTTGTAGTAGTCTCTTATAATCCTTTGTATTTCTGCAGTGTCAGTTGTGATTTCTCCTTTTTCATTTCTAATTTTATTGATTTGCGTCCTCTCCCTTTTTTTCTTGATGAGTATGGCTAAGAGTTTATCAGTTTTGTTTATCTTCTCAAAGAACCAGCTTTTAGTTTTATTGATCTTCGCTACTGTTTTCTTCGTTTCTATTTCATTTATTTCTGCTCTGATCTTTATGATTTCTTTCCTTCTACCGACTTTGGGTTTTCTTTGTTCTTCTTTCTCTAGTTGTAGGGTTAGATTGTTTATTTGAGATTTTTCTTGTTTCTTGAGGTGAGATTGAATTGCTATAAACTTCCCTCTTAGAACTGCTTTTGCTGCATCCCATAGGTTTTGGGTTGCGTTTTCATTGTCAATTTCTTCTATGTATTTTTTTATTTCTTCTTTGATTTCTTCAGTGATCTCTGGTTATTTAGTAGCGCACTGTTTAGCCTGCATGTATTTGTGTTTTTTACAGTTTTTTTTCCTGTAATTGATTTCCAATCTCATAGCATTGTGGTCAGAAAAGATCCTTGATATGATTTCAATTTTCTTAAATCTTCCGAGGCTTGATTTGTGACCCAAGATGTGGTCTATCCTGGACAATGTTCCATGTACACTTGAGAAGAAAGTGTATTCTGTCACTTTTGGGTGGAATGTTCTATAAATATCAGTTAGATCTATCTGGTCTATTGTGTCATTTAAAGCTTGTGTTTCCTTATTTATTTTCTGTTTGGATGATCTGTCCATCAGTGAAAGTGGGGTGTTGAAGTCCCCTACTATTATTGTGGTACTGTCGCTTTCTCCTTTCATGATTGTTAACATTTGCCTTATGTATTGAGGTGCTCCTATGTTGGGTGCATAAACATTTAAAATTGTTATATCTTCTTCTTGGACTGATCCCTTGATCATTATGTAGTGTCCTTCTTTGTCTCTTGTAATAGTCTTTATTTTAAAGTCTATTTTGTCTGATATGAGAATTGCTACTCCAGCTTTCTTTTGATTTCCATTTGCATGGAATATCTTTTTCCATCCCTTCACTTTCAGTCTGTATGTGTTCCTAGGTCTGAAGTGGGTCTCCTGTAGACAGCATATAGATGGGTCTTGTTTTTGTATCCATTCAGCCAGTCTGTGTCTTTTGGTTGGGGCATTTAATCCATTTACATTCAAGGTTATTATCAATATGTATGTTCCTATTACCATTTTCTTAATTGTTTTGGGTTTGTTTTTGTGTGTCTTTTTCTTCTCTTGTGTTTCCCACTTACAGAAGTTTCTTTGGCATTTGTTGTAAAGCTGGTTTGGTGGTGCTGAATTCTCTTAGCTTTTGCTTGTCTGAAAAGCTTTTGACTTCTCCATCGAATCTGAATGAGATCCTTGCTGGGTAGAGTAATCTTGGTTGTAGGTTTTTCTCTTTCATCACTTTAAGTATATCCTGCCACTCCCTTCTGGCCTGCAGAGTTTCCACTGAAAAAGCAGCTGATAACCTTAGGGGGATTCCGTTGTATGTTATTTTTTGTTTTTCCCTTGTTGCTTTTAATATTTTTTTCTTTGAATTTAATTTTTGTTAGTTTGATTAATATGTGTCTTGGTGTGTTTTTCCTAGGGTTTATCCTGTATGGTACTCTCTGTGCTTCTTGGACTTGGGTGACTATTTCTTTTCCCATGTTAGGGAAGTTTTCCACTATAATCTCTTCAAATATTTTCTCAGACCCTTTCTTTTTCTCTTCTTCTGGGACCCCTATAATTCCGAATGTTGGTGCATTTAGTGTTGTCCCAGAGGTCTCTGAGATTGTCTTCAATTCTTTTCATTCTTTTTTCTTTATTCTGCTCCTCAGCAATTATTTCCACCATTTTGTCTTCCAGCTCACTTTTGTTCTTCTGCCTCCATTATTCTATTATTGATTGCTTCTAGTGTATTTTTCATTTCAGTTATTGTGTTGTTCATCTCTGTTTGTTTGTTCTTTACTTCTTCTAGATCTTTGGTAAACATTTCTTGTATTTTCTCAATCCATGCTTCCATTCTGATCCATTCTGGATCATCCTTACTATTATTCTGAATTCTTTTTCAGGGAGATTGCCTATTTCCTCTTCATTTATTTGGTCTTGTAGGTTTTTACCTTGCTCCTTCATCTGTGACATATTTTTTTGCCGTCTCATTTTTTTTTTTTATGAGTGGGACTGTGTTCCTGTTTTACTGGTTGTTTGGCCTGAGGCTTCCAACACTGGAGTTTGTAGGCTATTGGGTAGAGCTGGGTCTTGGTGCTGAGATGAGGACCTCTGTGAGACCTCACTCGGATGAATATTCGCTGGGGTCTGAGGTCCTCTGTTAGTCCAGTCCTTCTGACTCGGAGCTCCCACCACAGGAGCTTCCGCCTGACCCTGGGCTTGCGAACCAAGATCTCACAAGCCACGTGGGGCAGCAAAAGAAAAAAAACCCAGAACAATAACAAAGTAAAAAATAAAATTAGACTCGGAAACTAACAGATATGTTAGAAAGAATGTAAAAATACAGAAGGTACATCAGTACCACAATAGTAAAAAAAAAAGGAGGAGGGAAAAGAAAAAAAAATGTAAGGGTAGGGGGCAGGAGGGTGGGGCAGAGAAAGGCCTTGGTTGTGGAGAGCGGGGGGCCTAAGCCAGGGCGAGGTTTGGGAGGTGGGCGGGGCTGATGCTTGGAACCCACAGGGCTGGAAAAGGCCCTGGGGGCTGTGGGGGGTGGGGCTTAGGCTCAAGGAACAGAAGGGGCCCAGGCGTGCCCCCCACCCCTGGTCTCAGAGGGCAGGGGATCTCATCTGGGAGCCAGCAGGCTCCCTGGGCTCAAGTGGGCAGGGCAATTGCCCTCCTCTCCTCTCCTGCTCCTCCCTGAGGGCCGCTCCCTCCTGCCTCTCCTGACCTCCCAGGTGTCCCTCCTATACCCCCAGGACCAATGCAGCCAGTGTGGGGGGAGGTTTTGGAGGGCAGGGGACTGGTCCAAGGCCTTGTTCTTAACCACTATGCCACACAGCCCCTCAGGCCAGGCTGGTTCCCCACTCTAGTATGACAGTGATAATATTACACTTGGGGAGAACTGAACATGTAAGGACAATAATCAAGTGAAAAGTCTACATTCCTTAGTTTCCTTTCCTCCATTTCACACAGGTAAATGGCCAAGGCTAAAAATTTTACTTCCCCAGTACCTGAAAAGCTGTGGGTATCAGAATAAATCTATACTGGTGGAATCATATATAACATATTTTAGGCCATTCTCTTGATATCTGATTTCCCTTTAGCCCCTCTCTTCTCACTCCAGTGCCCCAGCAGTCCCTGAGGGAGGCTTAAGTGGGTCAGGTAGGGACACAGCCCTGGCCTGAGCCCTGCCTGCTGCCTCTGGCCTTATCTGTGATGAAGCAGCCTTTGCTTGTTGTGACACAATTCTCAGAGGTTGTCTGAGGCAGCTGCAAGCTTGGCTAGAGTTAACAAAATTCGCTAAGCAGGAAATGAGTCCTCTAGAGCTTAGGGACTGCCCGCACAGCCAACATACTGACACTATTCCAAGTGGTTTCCTTCGGTCCCGGTCTCTGTAACCCATGATATGTATACCAGGAGTTCACACTATTAACTTGAACTTCTATTACTGTAATGCTGTGAAGACTTACAGTTCAATTCAGCAACTTTTTTTTTAATTGACTACGGGAATATCACTGTGGAAGAGACAAAAGGCAGCAGCATTAACATTTATTGAGCATCTATTATATACAAGGTCCTGACAGGAAATTTCAAATATGTTATCTCAGTTAACCTTATAACATTATGCAGTATTACCACTGTTTTTAAGGTGAGGAAATGAGGAGAAGAGAGGAAAGTGACATAATTAAGATCTCACATAGGAAAAAACCTAGAGGACCTTGGGTATGGAAGAGGCCTTTTAGATACAGCAACAAAGGCCCAATCCACGAAGGAAATAATTGATAAGCTGGGCTTCATTAAAATTAGAACTTCTACTCTGCGAAAGACAGTATCAAGAATGAGACCAAGAAGAGTCCTGGGGGAAGTATAAGTGTAGAAGCCCTAGAAATGAATGAGCCCTGTGTGCCTAAAGGACAACCAGAAGACCAGTAGCTGCAGTACAGTGAGAGAGAGGGAGAACAATGCATATGAGTCAGAGAAATCATCATGATCAATTCAGGTAAGGTCTTAGAGAGCACATCAGTATCCAGGTGTATTATATAAAGGAAGAACTTCTGTGTCATGTTTAGCATAGGATTTATATATATTTTTCCACCTAAGTTTGTCCATTTTTATATCCATCATAGGTAATAAACATGAATGATCAAAAGAGAGAGAGAGAAATGAGAAGACAAGTCACAGAGTGAGAAAAAATATTTACAAAAGACACATCTAATAAAGGGCTGTTAACCAAAATATACAAAGAACTCTTAAAACTCAATAGTAAGAAAATAAACATCCTGATTTTAAAAATGGGAGAAAGACCTTAACGGACACCTCACCAAAGAAGATATACAGATGGTAAATAAGCATATGAAAAGATGCTCCACATCATTTCTCATGGGGAAATGCAAATTGAAACAACAGTGAGATACCATTACACACCTATTAGAATGGCCAAAACCCAGAACACTGACAATACCAAATGCTGGTGAGGATGTGGAGCAACAGGGGCTCTCATTCGCTGCTAGTGGGAATGCAAAATGGTAGAGCCACTTTGGAAGACAGTTTGGCAGTTTCTTACAAAATTAAACACACTGTTACCAAAAAAAAAAAAAAAAAAAAAAAAAAAAGCCATAGCGGAAACTGGGTATAGAATATGCTAGAACACTCTGCATATCTTTGCAACTTTCTATAAATCTAAAACTATTCTAAAATTAAAAGTTTGTTAAAATAAAAAAATTTAAATATAAATATACTCTTACCCTATGTTCCAGCAGTTGTGCTTCTTGGTATTTACCCAAAGGAGTTGAAAACTTATGTCCACATAAAAACCTGTACACAGACATTTATAGCAGCTTTATTCATAATTGCCAAAACTTGGAAGCAACCAAGATGGCCTTCAGTAGGTGAATGGATAAATAAGCTGTGGTATATCCAGACAATAGAATATTATTCAGCACTAAAAATAAATGAGTTATCAAGCCATGAAAAGACATAGAGGAAACTCAAATGCATATTACTAAGTGAAAGAAGCCGATCTGAAAAGGCTACACACTGCATGATTCCAACTATATGACACTCTGGAAAAGGCAACACCATGGTGACAATAAAAGATTAATCATTCCTCGGGGTGGGAAGGTGGGGGAGGGATGAATAGGTGGACCAAAAAGAATTTTTAGTGCAGTGAAATTATTCTGTATGATGTTAAAATGATGGATACCTCTTATTATACAGTTCAAAACTATGAATGGCCTCATGGAGGAGAGCCCTCCTGCCCACCAGGAGCACCCATCTTGGACAGTTCAGTGAATGAGAAACATATAAACTTCCACTGTGTTTGAACTCATTATGCATTTTGGGTCTACTTGTTACAGGAGCTTGCATTACCTGAATATAGGTAGCAAAGATAGAGAAGCATTCAGGCTGGGAGTTAACTGGAAACCTAAATGGTGGCTAGATTGAGGTAGGTCACATTAAAGAGCTGAGGTTTCTTCTGTTAGCCACAAGTAAAAGTAAATCCACACTCTGACAAAGCTAAACTGTATGCAGGTAAAATATATTTTGAAGACTACCTATATGAGCATTTGACATTCAAAACTGAACTCTGAGCATTAACGTGAGTATCTTCTTACACCATCACTCTTTTATTTTGCAAAGAAGTAAGCCTCTTGAAATGATCTCCATGCTTCAAGTTTTGCACTTGCCATTCCATTAATGAGCACTCACTGATTTGTTAATGTGTTTTAGTTTCAGTTCCACTGACAAATGCTATAATTAGCCCCAGACAATGGAAGAGGACACCCAAGTTAGAAATACAGAAATGTTCCTACTCTAAGGAAAACTGAAGAACAAACAGAAAAACAAAGACTGCAGCTGGCATTATGCTCTCAGAGAAAACGAAGTGTTATAAAAGGTATTTCTGTGCTCTTTCAGGCATACTTTTCCCCAGGCCAGAAACGTGGCACACAGCCCACGAAAGTCTGGAAATAAGAACTATATAAAAGCAATATTGCAGGAAGGAACAATAAAGAAATTAATTTGAAGCAGAAAGCAAGCACTTAGTGCGACCTGACTTTTCTGAATCAACAGTTTCTCTCTATATGCAACCTAAAAGATAAATGTTGGACATGGTCGGAAATTGTGATAGGGTAAGAAGAAGCAAGGGAAAAAAGTGTTTCTCAATTCAGAGGAAGCATGACATAGATTTTGAGAACACAGATTTTATTAGATTCCAAGGGAAGTTAGATGAGTAGGGAAACAGAAAACAGGAATAGAAGTTAGAGTGGCAAACAATGTGAAGGCATATAAGGAGATTCAAAGACAGAATGAGCTAACAGAATAATAAAGAATTCAGTCATGTGACCACGCCTAACTCCTGGGAAAGCTAAGAGATGTAAGCCAACTGTGTGCTCAGAAGAAGAGAATATGGATTTTCATGAACAAGTGTCATCCTCAGTCACTATGTTCCTCTGTGAGTCCATCACTTTGCTAATGCAGTTGTCTCAGAATGAAACTCTTTCCCCTTTTTTCTATTTTAGAGTGTGGAAAGACTGGCATTCATCAACATATAGCTATTGAGTAAATAGGTGTAGTCAGCATTACCAGACTTCCAGAATTAGAAAGAATGCATAAGACTTGATCCCAGTTCAAAAGGACCTCATTGTGGAAACACTGTGCTGTGCCATGGATAATAAACAAAGGAAATGAGATCCAGGAAAGCTAGTATTATAACTTATATATATATATATTTTTTTTTAATTATTTATTTATTTACTTATTTATTTATGGCTGTGTTGGGTCTTCGTTTCTATGCGAGGGCTTTCTCTAGTTGCGGCGAGCGGGGGCCACTCTTCATCGCGGTGCGCGGGCCTCTCACTGTCGCGGCCTCTCTTGTTGCGGAGCACAGGCTCCAGACACGCAGGCTCAGTAGTTGTGGCTCACGGGCCTAGTTGCTCCGTGGCATGTGGGATCCTCCCAGACCAGGGCTCGAACCCGTGTCCCCCGCATTGGCAGGCAGACTCTCAACCACTGCGCCACCAGGGAAGCCCCTATAACTTATATTTTTATCACCTATAATTTAGATTTTTAACAGCGTTGTTGCACTAGCTGAGTTGCTGTAACAAAGAACAAAAATACAGGGGCTTAAACAAGATAGAGCTTTATTTCTCTGTCACATAATAGCCTGTATCAGAGTTGGTATGGTTGCTCTCCAGCAGGAAGGGAAAAAAGAAAGGGTAGGACAAACTGCTTTCCTTCTAAAGGCATGATCCTAATTTATTCAATTACTTCCTCTCACATCCCATTGGCCAGACCAATTCACATGGCCAAACCTAGCTACAAAAAAGGCTGGAAATTGTGATCTTTTGCTGAGCAGCTGTGTGAAGCAGCAGAAATTTCTATTATGATGAAAAAGAGGAGGAAAATGAAATAGATACTGGAAGTCAGCACACTAACTTCCAAAAAAAAAGCCAATATAAGTTCCCATTTATAAATTCAAACTTTTGAAACTAATAATTTACCAGCCTGGGAGAAAATCATAGGAATGTTTATGACACTTCATAAAGACACTTCATGACACTTCATAAAGAATAATGACACTTCATAAAGAATAAGAGCCTCAAATTCAGCTCTGTGAGAAATGGACTCTAGAAATACTATCAAGGAAGAAAAGTATACTATCCAGAGCAGTTGTTCCCAACATCACTGAATGTCACAAAATCACCTGTGATCGATGTCATGAATGTCAGGATCATCTGTGCAAATTATTTTTAAATATCAATGCCCAAGTCCTAGACATTTTGAATCTGCATAGGGGCCTGGGCATCTAAATTTTTTAAGTCCACAGGAGTGAATAGGATGCACTGTCAGGGCTAAAACCAATGATAAAGAGAAATTCAAAGTTAAATGCTCAAAGTCATCTAAAAGATTAAACTGAAAAGATTGATTTTTTTTATTTTAGTTTTTTTATCGAAGCATAGTTGATTTACAATGTTTCAGGTATACAGCAAAATGATTCAGTTATATGTTTTTTTTTTCAGATTCTTTTCCATTATAGGCTATTACAAGATATTGAATGTACTTCCCCGTGCTATACAGTAGGTCCCTGTTGTTTATCTATTTTATATATTATTGTGTGTATCTGTTAATCCCAAATTCTAAATTTATCCCCCCTTTCCCCTTTGGTAACCGTAAGTTTGTTTTCTATGTCTGTGAGTCTATTTCTGTCTCATAAATAAGTTCATTTGTATCATTTTTTTAGATTCCACATATAAGTGATATCACAGGGTGTCTTTCTCTTTCTTACTTCACTTAGTATGATAATCTCCAGTTCAATCCATGTTGCTGCAAATGGCATTATTTCATTCTTTTTAATGGCTGTGTAATATTTCATTGTATCTTCTTTATCCATTCATCTATCGATGGACACTTAGGTTGCTTCCATGTCTTGGCTATTGTAAATAGTGCTGCAATGAACGTTGGGGTGAATGTACCTTTTCTTTTTCTTTTTTAAATTTAATCAGATGTGATTTTAGTTTTTTTTAAATTTTTATTTCATATTGGAGTATAGTTGATTAACAATGTTGTGTTAGTTTCGGGTGTACAGCAAAGTGATTCAGTTATACGTATACATGTTATCTATTCTTTTTCTTTTCCCATTTAGGTTATTACAGAATATTGAGCAGAGTTCCCTGTGCTATACAGTAGGTCCTTGTTGGTTATCCATTTTAAATATAGCAGTGTGTACATGTCAATCCCAAACTCCCAATCTATCCCTCCCCCTATACCCTTCCCCCCTGGTCACCATAAATTCATTCTCTTAAGTCTGTGAGTGCGTCTGTTTCTGTTTTGTAAATAAGTTCATTTGTATCATTTTTTTTTAGATCCCACATATAAGAGCTATCATATGATATTTGTCTTTCTCTGATTTACTTCACTTAGTATGATAATCTCCAGATACATATATGTTGCTGCCAATGACATTATTTCATTCTTTTTTATGGCTGAGTAATATTTCATTGTATGTATGTATATATTGATATATATGTATATGTGTATATATACACATGTATATATATATGATATATATATATCGTCCTTATCCATTCATCTGTTGATGGACATTTAGGTTGCTTCCATGTCCTGGCTATTGTAAATAGTGCTGCAGTGAACATTGGGGTGCACGTGTCTTTTCGAATTAGAGTTTTCTCTGGATATATGCCCAGGAGTAGGACTGCTGGATCACATGGTAACTCTATTTTTAGTTTTTTAAGGAACCTCCATACTGTTCTCCACAGTGGCTGCACCAATTTACATTCCCACCAACAGTGTAGGAGGGTTCCCTTTTCTCCACCCTCTCCCCAGCATATATTATTTGTAGACTTTTTGATGATGGCCATTCTGACAGGTGTGAGAAAACCTCATTGTGGTTTTCATTTGCATTTCTCTAATAATTAGCGATGTAGGGTGTCTTTTCATGTGTCTGTTGGCCAACTGTATGTCTTCTTTGGAGAAATGTCTATTTAGGTCTTCTGTCCATTTTCTGATTGGGTAGTTTTTTTTTTTGATATTGAGCTGTATGAGCTGTCTGTATGTTTTGGAAATTAATCCCTTGTTGGTCGCATCATTCACAAATATTATCTCCCATTCCGTGGGTTGTCTTTTCATTTTGTTTATGGTAAAAAGATTGATTTTTAAATAAACAAATATTGCTGGACTTCTCTGAGCAACCTCAAAGGATTTTAGATTATAAAAGATCAATTATGAAAGTACAGGACTAGGTTGTCTTCTAGTTCTGCCACTGACGGACCTTGGGCAAGTTCCTAAAGTGTTCTGAGCTTGATGTCCCTCATGTGTAAAATGAGAAGTTTACCCAAAACGATTGCTTGCAGCATTCTATGATCCCACATGTTTTCACTTCCTGCTAGCCAGTTATCTTCATTCACCAACATATTTTGAGTAACGTAAGAATAAAGTTAAAATCATTAACATTCAACAAATATTTACAGAGGTCCTACTTTGTGCTAGGCTCTGCCAGGAATAAAAAGAGAACAGAGATAAATGCAGGCTGGCCTTCTTCCCTATTCATGGATCTTACAAGCTAGCAACTGCAAAACACTGTACTGGGTTTTATATAATGTTGATCAGAAGCCTATTGATGGCCACCTTTGAGTGGTAGGAATATACACAGGTATTTCTGTCTCTATCTTTCTCTCTGCCTCTGTCTGTCTGTCTTCTCTCTCTCTTCCCTTTTCCATTTTCCCCTTTCTCCTTTCCACTCTCTTTTGTTTAAATTCAAATTTTCCTAGGATAAGTACATAACATTCCCATAATGGAAGAAAGTGATTCCTATAGAAAGCCTTCTTTTTAAAAAAAATTTTTGAAATATATTTTCAAATTCCTGCTCTCCTTTGTAACAGAGATATCAAAAGTAAGCAAAATGTAGGCAAAGAGATATTTGATAAGTTAGCGTTCATCCCAAGCTGAGAGAACTTGTACAAAGCTCAGTCCCCCTTCCATTTCCATAGCTTTCAGGAAAGGAAACACAGGTCCTGCAGAAATGTCATTGTGTGTGCATATGTCTGTGTGTGTATGCCTATGTGTATGTGGACACACAGGCATGTACATGTTCCATAGAGCAAAGGGGCAACAAAAACTGAGTGCAAATAAAAGACAATGAAGAATGAAAAATTGAAGAAGGAAAAATGAAAGAAGGAAAAATAGCTCTGCTCAAAAAACAATTAGCTCCTTTTTCTGTAAACCAAACAGCCTTGATAATTGAGGTTCCACAGGCAATTCCTACAGTATTTTCTCTGGTAACCCTCACCTCGCTGTGGATATTAAATGCTGCAAGGCTAACTACTGTTTGTTTCTTGGATACAAAAGACATTCCATTCTCTCTGAGTGATTCTGGGCTTCTCCTAAGGCGGGCAAACACCCTCTCCCAGTCAGCCCACAATCACTCTGCTACAGGAGAAGCACCATAGGAGGGATTATTCAAAAGACCAGAGAATCCAAAAGGCTGGGAATCTGTTGTGTGATTATTATTATTTTCCCAGTTGCTTCCCTTTCCTTCCTTATGTTTTGTTTAGGTTCAAGTATTTTTCATTTCCTAGTACACACAGTTTGAGAGGAAGAAAGAGAGAGCTAGCCAAGAACAGGACAAGCAGTGGGGCAAGCTAACACTAAATTGACAGTGTGGCCTGAATGATGCCATGTGAACTCTTCTGTAATTCATTTCTGAAAAGGGCTCACTGTGAACTCTATTATAAACGTTGGAAACTCCTAAGACTTCTTAATACATTTTATTGACGCTTATTTATTATTAAGTTGTAGAGTTAACCACGGGACTTACTGTTGACACATTGCTCTTTAATCAATATCTAGTAGAATCTCCATTTTTCATTACCTAGTAAGTTTTTCTAATCGTAGTCTCCCTGGTGACCCTACAGATCAAAGAAAGGGAGGGGGGAATAGTTATGTTTACTACTATACTGAGTAGTAGTCTAAAGCATTTTTAATGGCCACTATAAAAATATGTTGAACATCTATATATGAAAATGTAATATCCACATATATCAAAAATAAGTAGGAATACTATTAAATGTTATTGTGTTCAGGGTAGAAGTGTTTTCACCCTTTCACAAAAAAAATTAACATGATATGGATACAGGAAAGCATTAATGATGTTTAGGGTTCATCTAAAGCAGTGATTCTCAACTAAGGATGATTTTGGCCTCCCCCAGGGAACATTTGGCAATGTCTGGAGACAGTTTTGATTGTCACAACTTGGAGGCAGGGGTATGAGCAACTGGTATCTGGTGGATAGAGGCCAGGGATGATATTAAACATCCTATAATCCACAGGACAGGCTCCCCCCCGCCCCACAAAAAGAATTATCTAGCCCACAATGTCAGTAGTACAGGGTGAACATACATATTTTCAAGGTACCTTCCCGAAGCACTTAAATTGGAGGGAGAAAAATGGGGAAATTTTTCCAAAACCCCAGTTTTGCTTATGAACTTTGACCACCCCCCTACATCTGGCCCCCACAGTTTTTACCATTCCACACCATATGTACATTCCCTGGCCAGAACAACCTGGTTGCAGAGTGGAAGAAGTCTCCTTCCTACTTCAAATAGTGTTCTATTGCTTACAGCAAGGCTTCTCTCATCACTAGGAGTGGGGCACAAGCCAGAGATACCCATTAAGCTTTTTCAGAACACCCCCTCCCACCAGTTCTGATGTGTCTCTCAGTTTTCTGGGAGTTAGGGATATGCGGTCATCAACACACATCCCTAGCACCATGCAAAGTAAATACAAAATAGGATTTGTAGGAAGAAAACTGATAACTAGAGAAAAAGCAGTGTGGAGGGCTTCCCTGGTGGCGTAGTGGTTGAGAATCCACCTGCCAATGCAGGGGACACGGGTTCGAGCCCTGGTCCGGGAAGATCCCACAGGCCGCGGAACAACTAAGCCTGTGCACCACAACTACTGAGCCTGTGCTCTAGAGCCCATGAGTCACAACTACTGAGCCCGCGTGCCGCAACTACTGAAGCCCACGCGCCTAGAGCTCGTGCTCTGCAACAAGAGAAGCCACCGCAATGAGAAGCCCGCACACTGCAACGAAGAGTAGCCCTCGCTCACTGCAACTAAAGAAAGCCCATGCGCAGCAACGAAGACCCAACACAGCCAAAAATAAATAAATTAAATAAATAAATTTATTTTAAAAAAAAAAAAAAAGCAGTGTGGATAAGATCACCAAGCTCTCATAATCCTACTGAGTTGACGAGACTGGATGCGTACACAAGCGAATCAGTCGAGAGGGACCCCACATACTTAATACTAAGGCAACTGGTAACTGCAGGGACTTCCTGCTTCCAGAAGTGATAGGGAGACTCCAGAGCACTGCCCTGTCCTTCCTATGAGTGACTCAGAGCTACTGAGCCAGCTCTCTACTAAGCCAAAAAGAAAGAAAATGAGCCTCCAGAGACATTTAGATTGGTCTCTCCTTGGAAAGAGAATGGAATGGAATGAAGTGGGCAGTAAAGAAATCACAGTGCATTGTACATAGTAAAAGCACAGATTAGTTTCTGAAACTTATATTTTGATTGTGTATGTGCATGTGCCTGGAAAATGTTTTTGCTGCTAAAGTTGCTGTCGTTGTTACTTTGGCTTTACTCCCTCATTAACCAGTCTCTTTCATTTGTAAAAGTGCTTTGATGTTAGATACCAACGGACACAGATTACAGAAATGCCCAAATCTCAGTTCAGGACTTTGGCCCAATTTTTACTTTAGTCCTACAACTGCTGCTGCCACTTCACTTGACTCACTACCACTGAGAGTGTGATTCCTTCAGGGAAGTTTTGAGAGACTTCTTTATGAATATCTGAAGCACTATTGGGCTCATTCCAGGACAGAAGTTTAAATAATTCATGAGAGCTGTGCCTGCAATTGACAAAGACAAGGCAAATTGCACAAGAGCAGCTTATTCCTTACATGCCTTTACATGGTCTTTGATAACACAAGCAGCTAGCACGGAATTCAGTAATGCTAAAAAAATAAATAAATAAAATTTTAAAAATTTAAGTGCTCCAAAGAAGGCAAGACAAATATTTAAAGAATAGTTATACCCAAAAGCAATGTGAACGTGATTGCCACCAGGTGATAAAAATAAAAGAAGTACAACATTTTTTAGCCAGGTTTGGAAATGGTCCCTTCAAGAACCAGACCATTTTCATGTTCAAGAGGATACACTAAATAGAGAGTGGTTTTCTCCACATAGAAGCCTTAAAGATTTTTTCATGCTCCTGACAAAATGAATGTTGGATGGTGCTTGAGGTTGTTGAATAATGAAGATGTTAGCTATGTCTCTAATGATGTTAGAAAGCATTGCATTACACAGATAAATGTTGTGTAACTACACTAGGTCAGTGCAAAAGATAGGATATTGCTAGAATGACAGTCGTATCCTTAAAATGCATTCTACTGGCATAAAGATAAAAATGAGTCTGTCTCAGAAGGCCAGCATGCTGCATAAGCCAGAATGCCCAATCATGTAACCATCTAGGCTTTCATAATTTTGTTGTTGATAAAGTCATGAGCCCATTGCCTACTCTTTCAACACCACTGCCCACTGGCCAACAAAATGGACTATTCCATTTTATCCCCAAAGCCCACATCTTCCCTTCTCCAAACTGTAGTTTATGCATCTCCCTCTACCCAGAGCTTCCTTCCCTCCATTTTTATCAGGCAAACTCCTCTCCACCCTTTAAGGTCCATTTCAAATGTCATCTTTCAATGAAAGCTTTTATGGGCCCACCCCCTCCAAACTAGACATGACACCTAGTCTGACTATTTCTTGTGACATTACTTTATACCTTGCCTTGCCTTCACTTATTTTATTTACTTATCAGCATTTAGTTTTCGTCTGTCTTGTAAGCATTTTAAGGCAGTAACTATGACGTAATCTTCTATGTACTCTCTGCAATATCTGGTACTGTGCTATGTACTTGAAAATGCTCAATATGTGTGGCCGAACTGATCAATAACACTTTCCCTTTGACAGTTTGGGACTTGCTTTTCATCCTTGTATCACCTCTCTACTTCCTCTCTCACCCCTGCTCATAGGAGTCAGCACAAAGTGACCTCTGCTACGCCCTGAAAATACTGGACGATCAGAGGTTAGAAGTTTAACACTCTCTTTGTAAAGGGTTGCTGCCACTCTGTCTCTCTAGGAGTTGTGGGATTCTAGATCTCAAAAGCCCTTTATATAATATCCAAGTCTTGGGTTAAGTAAACTGCCCAATGTCACAGATACAGCAGACCTTAGACTAAAATCTAATGTGAGGATGAGATCTTTTGTTGTTCAGTACTGTTGTCATAGATATGGTTAGTTTTTCTTTTTTGGGATCTTGAGCTGATTCATTCCAGGAATGTGATTTTTAAGTATGAGCCTAAGATTATTAATTTGCCAAAACAATAATATTTATAAGAAACCTTGAATTTACTTATACAGCCAGCATGCTCTACCTTGACCCAAAGTTTCAATGATGAGTATATCAGATTTTAATACGTACAAACATATATTTGCCTGTGACAAAACCACTCCAGGTTCTACTGGTACTATCAAAAACATCCAAAGAAAAATGAACTTCAAGTAGAAACATTTTGCTGATTTTATTCTCAGTAGACCTCACCAGAAACCAAAGTCATTGAGGAATAATGTTTCAAATGAAGTGAAAATAATGAATCAATAACGTGACTGGAAAATTCTGGGAAATGGATCAGAGTTTTGAAAAATCTTCACAGAAGATTTTCTTCCAGGGAGCAATCGCAGCATCCAAATGCATTTACTATTGGCTTGCTGTGATTTCTGTGGAGCAGAAACTAACCAAGGCCCTTCCTGCTCACTTCCATTTTTCATGTGGTTGGCTGTAAACTCATATTCCTTTGTTCGAGCACAACCTAAAATGTCTTCATCACACTAAATCAAGAGATTTTTATACCCTATGATTTGTTGATTTTATAGCTTCCTTATATCCGAAAGTTAAGATGACCTTTTGCCCCAACAGTGTTTTCAGAAAGGTATTCACTAAGTCTCAGTTTCTTTATGATGCTTGTGTGTGTGATTCTCCCTTAAGGTGATTATCACATAGGTGAGTATGACATAGTTCTACACAATGCTTCTCCCATGTCGTGAGGTTCAATAATAAAATCCTGATGATAGTATCTAATTATAATAAAGACCATTGGAGCTACTGAACACAAACTCCCACAGGCCTATACAGCCAAACAGAAGCAAAAACTTGTGCTGTTATGTGGTAAATTCAAAGTCTTGAACACATAAAATCAAGAAAATTTTGATAAAGGCAGATTTATATTTTTAGATCTCTGTAGGTAATAAGAGGTCATATCTAAGATTTGCTGCATAATAAAAGTAACTTCAGTCAACCTATCTGTCAGTCTGGACAGGTCTTTAGGGGAAAGTCCATGCAAAGTAGAACACCAAAGGGTTATATAAAGTATATGAAAAAATGCAGGTTATAAGGAAAATCCTTTTAGTTTTGGAACTGATGAAGTTTGACCATGAAATAATATGACCGGCTTCTAACAGCATAACCAGATGTAAATTCTGGTTGAAATAGGTATTGTCCTTTCAAAATGATCATCTTGGGAGACTATACATATTCCAACCATACTGCTTTTGTTCCCAAAATGTCATCTTTTAACATTGGTTTCAGGGGCACTTTCTCAAGATCTTCATCCTTTTAAGTTGGGCCTGATTTTTGGAAACAATCTGCAACAGGCAGATTCTAGGGTGCCCCCATGACCTCTGCCTCCTGGTGTTCACGCCCTAGTGTGATCCCGTCTTCTCAATGTGGGCAGGGTCTGTGACTCGTCCCTAGCAAGAGAATATGGCAAAGGTAGCAGGATATACCTAACTACATGTCCATGATAATATTACCTAAGATTGTAACCCATTTGCGAGGAGACACGCTCTCCCTTGCTGGCTTTGAGGAAGCAAGTCACCACGTTGAGAAAGTCCATATAGCAAGGAGCTGAGAGTGGCCTAAAACCGACAGACAGCCAGAAATTGAAGCCCTGAGCCAACATCCTGGAAGGAACTGAATGCTGCCAACCACCATGTGAGCTTGGAAGCAAACCCTTCCCAGCCAAGCATTCAGATGAGATCCCAACGCTGGCTAACAGTTTGCAACCTTACAGAGGAGCCAACTAAGCCATGCCCATACTCCTGACACACAGAAATTTTAAGATAATAAGTGTGGGTTGTTTTAAGCTGTTAAGCTTGTGACAATATTATTACACAACAGGAGATAACTAATACACAAACTGTGGTCATTCTGAGCCAGGACTGGTCAATATAATACGTAATATTTTTCTTACCCAAGCTATCATTCTCAAATCTTATCCTCTAATTATCATTTCCTTACCTTGCTTTCCCACCAATTCACTCCTAACAAAATCAAGAGTTCCCCTGAAAAGGAAGCACTTTCAAATCTACCTAATTCTTTACAGTTTAGATTAATAGCATCTAGCATTTATAGGACATTTATTATGTGTCAGGCACTGGACTAATAAGCACTATACATATATTACTTTATTAGTCCACACAACCCTATAAGGTAGAAATTCTTAAATAATTAAAATAATTTTCCCAAGGCCAAAAAGCTAGTAAACAGTAGAGCTGAAAAATCTAACTCAAGCAGTCAACTTCCAGAGCCTACACAATTAATATCTACCCTATAAAGAATCTCAGCAAGCATTATCTCATTTAACCCAGACAAGGTCCCCATGAGGTAGCTATTCTAGTGACCAGATTTACAGATGAAGAAACCGGGCTCCGAGAGTTTAAGAGATAATGTTATTCAACGTGTTAATGGTCAAGTGGAGACTAAAGGAACCAAAATTTCGTTGATGCCTTAATCCAGTGCTCTTTCCACCACAAGAATACCAGTCAGTTGTTGCTCTGCAGTCCTGAGGCTGATCGCCTTGTGAGCAGGTCTGGTAACATGAGTGCAGCAATATCCAAAAGAGAAGCTCTGAAACTGTTTTGAATGAAGCCACCATCATCAAGACACTCAAGGGTAAACACACTCAAGGGTTCTATTTGGAAGATAACACTCATCTCCAAGCAATATTTCTATGATCACAAAATTATAATCGCATTACTTTATAGTCACACCTCATAAGCAGACACAAAACTAAGACATTAAATATAAGGTACATAACTGTGAAATGCGATTTCTTAAACTATGAAATGAGGAGGGCTAGAGAAGATCAATACTTCTCAAAGTATGTTCCTGGGGACACTAACCCCACAAGATGTTCAGGGGAAAAAAATACATAGGGGGGTGCAGTTTGCATGGTCAAATAATTTTATGCTATTTGCAGCCCTCTGAGAGGCTTAATAGTCCACATTAGCACTTAGAGGCTCTAAGTCCTGCACTAAAGAAATCTATGAACAGCTGCTGAACCCAGTGGCTTCAAAACTTTCTAACTACATAACCTTTTTTCCTGAGAACACTTATTAATGTCTGCTAGGACTCTCATTTCTACTTAGGAAATTCTATGAATTTACCTCAAGGTTAATTTTCATTTCACAGGAGGTTAAAAATGAAGTTTGACCTATAAAGTGAGTTAGAGATAGTTTGTTTAAATTATACAGAACTTAGGAGGTAATTGCAAATGTCCCCAAGAGCGCACATTTTCTCCAGGCTTCCAATCCATCAATTTTAGCTGCCCATTACCTACTCATTCTTTTCAAGGTACCTTGAGTTGATGATTTTTAATGAATCTGAGAATATAAAATAACATTTACAGATAATCAACCCATTTCCAGAGCACAGTTTCTGGGTGTAACCATTTATTCTACCAACTTGCTTCAAGTAACCACACATTTCGCTGCAAAGGAGGAGAAAAAGGGCAAATACATTACATTTCTATTACATGAATAGTCTGTGAAGTTTCCCCCATGGTGTTCTCACCGTTTATATTTTTCTTTTTTTTCCATATTAAAGTGTTTGGTAGAATTTCCTCACCCAAATCATTTCATAGTCTATAAAGTCGAGACAGTAACTTGGAGGCTTAATGACTCAGTTCATGTTCCTTTATCAAGTCAATGCCCACACAGCCAAGTGATTAGTATCAGATATAACAAAGATGCTTTCAAGAAAATTGTGGGTGCTGCTTTAGAGCCATTCTTTTGATCTGTGAGTCATCCTGGCTCCAGTCTCAACTTTAGGTAAATTGTTTAACTTTTCTTAGGCTTTGTGTTTTTAAGCCTCTGTTTCCTCATCTACAAAATGGGCTTATAATAGCTCCTACATTATAGAGTTGTTGAGGGGAGTAAATGAGACAGAGCATGGGAAATATCACTCAGTTCATTTATTCAAAAAAGTATTCGTATGCCTAAAACTCTGCTTTTAGGGGTGTTACCACACTTAATGCTTATAATAATAAAACTTACATGGTAGCTCCTGTCATTCGAATTCTTATAGAAGACGAAACAGGAAATTTAAGAATTTTGCCCACAGTCACCAAGCTGATATAAGTGGAGAACCATAGACTTGAACTTTTTTCTATTTTGACTCTTTGTTCTTTCCATTGCACCACACTGATGCTCAACAAACAAAATGTGTTGTGCCCCCTAGCATGTATTTGCCAAGATGCTGAAAAAAAAGAAAAACAAAAACAAAACTTAAGTCAAACCTGATGCTTAGGCAAAGCTGTGAAGTAATAAGCAAAACTGATCTCCTCTATCCTTGCTGTCCAACTCCAGAGAACAGAATCTTCATGTTGCCCCTGTAAGCCCTGGGATTTTCTCACAGTGCTTCACTAGGGCTACCTATCCAGATAGTAGCCCATCATCTAGATCAGTGCTACTCAGTATAGCTGGTCCATCAGCTTGTTAGCAGACAATGACAAAATAAGAGGTTTGCACTTGAATGTGAATTAATTTCTTGCTTCCTTCAATTAGAAAAGTCTTGATACCAAAAAAAAAAAAAGGAAGATGAAAAAAATCAGCTTAACTAAAAAAGAGTGCTTAGTGATCCTGCAAGCTACTAATCTCATGGTGGTAGACCAGGAGCAGTCCCCAGACTACACTTTGAGTAGCAGTGTTCTAGAATATACCCAGCCCCCTCTTCTCTTTCCTCAATAGAACGTAACTATTTATGCTCATTTCTCATTGGTTCTGCTCTTCTCAATAACTAACCTAAGAGAGTAATTCACGTAAAGGTATTGGTATTGCTAATGGTTAATGTTTGGTGTCTCTTGATAAAATTTTTATCATTTAAAATGGGTCTATTATAGATGTTCCTTAACCAAGAGAATCATTCAAGCGTGGGGATTTTAGGTACCATGCAAGGGTGTGAGACACATACATTAGGGAGATACATGATAATTTAGGTGCTACTTAAATCACATCAAACTGACCCACAAGTGTGTGTGCATGAGGACACGTGTGTGACCTGTGGTAGTGTGGTAAGGCATGGAGTGACACGTTGTCATGATGTGAGGGTCAGAAAGAAGCTGCTTGCTCTTTAATCAAAAGATTTCCTCTGAGTTTGCCAAGGACATGCAGGATGAATTTAAACCTTGCTTCTCTATCAGAGACAGATAGTTTTCTCTCTCCTCCTCCTTACTCTTGGTACCAAGGGAGGCTATACATCCAGTGTGCCAAGAAGAGTGCCTGGCACATAGTAGGTACTCAATAAATTCACTGGTCCCTCAGCAAACATCCACTTGGTACTTATTTTGTACCAGGCACTATTCATACAACAGGGAAGGAAACAGATAAAGACCCTGTTCCTCATAATGCTCACGTTCCAGTGGGAGAGACATTAAATACAGGAGGGAAGAAAGTAAGGAAGAACCTTTGAGAAGCCCAAGCTGGGGGCAAAAGGAGGAAAAAGCATACTAAATGTGTACTGCCTACAATGTGTTTTTTCTCTTGACCATATCCAAATGTAATGGTATCATGATAGTTCTATAGCAGGCCTGAGTTTGGATATTTAAATTGCTCCAAGAGGCAGTTGGACTGTGTTTAAGGAAAAACTTTCTTACTGGGATAGATTACCATGGGAAGGTACAAATTCCACTCCCTGAGTTTTCAAGACAAAATAACCCTCAAAACAAGTGATTTAAATCCAACCCTTACTAGGAACCATGAGTAGAAGAAAGAATACTGGACAGGAAAACTGAGCCCCTGCTGTGCCATTTATAAGCTGGGTGAGCTTGACCAAGTCACCCCACCTCTATAATCCTCAGTGTCACCTGTGGAAAGAGAAGGGAATATTTGATGACCTCTGGACTGCCTTCTCATCTTGTGATTTCAGTGATACTAAACCCTTTGTGTCTTCAAATTCTCTTCTTCTGTATTGTCATTATTATAGGTTTTCACTGGGAAAAAAATAGGGTCCATCACTTCTGAAAGTATAGTGTTATCCTCAAGATTTTTTAAAAAGTATATCCCACTGCTGGGACTACAATTGTACAGAGTCTGAGAGACAGATAGACAGGCAGACAGAGAAAGAGAGAACCCACAATAACATCATCATGTCTGCATTTGCCAGGAAATGTTCGACTCGGCTCTTACTGTCATGTAGTGCATCTCCCTCACTATCATCATACAGGTAAACCAACCTTTATACAGTCTATACTGCTGTAAAGCAATATGTAAACCCAATTTTGGTCATTTAAAGCACATCGCAAGTGCGCTAGTGAAATTGCTATTAAAGAGAATTCTTTTATTATCTTTTGCAATGTAAATGAACACCCATATTTCATTTTCTGTGATAATCTGGGTTTGTATGAATTTATGCTTAAAATTATAGTCAATATTTACCAAGGACCCACTCTGTGTCAGGCTTTATACCAAAAGGTATATAGAGTATTATATCTAATACTAATAACATCCTTTTGAAATTAGTGTTATGATTATCACCATTTTATAGATGGGGGAAAGTGCAGCTCAGAATGGCTAAGCAATCAATCCAACGTCACACAACAAGTAGGAGGAAGAACTAAAGGCAAACCTACATGTACGCAATCCAAGAGCCTAAGTTCTTAACCGCTACCCTACTGTGCCCATGAAAACTGAGGCAAGGGTCTGCCCTGGGCGCATGTGGAATCTGGGGGCTCACTTTGTCCTGTGGCTTCTATTTCCTTAGCCCCAAAGTCCTTACACCCATTTCTCAGCTACAAAACCTTGTTTCCACATCTGACAAACAGCATGGAGTTTCCAGGCATAGATGCTGCTCTCAGAAGCCCAGGTCTGTGAGCACAGACAAATCATGGGAGACGCAGAGAAGAGCGGCCAAGCCATGAGAAGGCTCAAAGCCATGTTATCTGGGGACAGTTGGAAGAAGTGGGCAGGTTTGGAATGGAGTGGAAAAAACTCAGGGAACCGTGCTATTAATTTAACATAGTCTTCTCACAGTTCAGTGGTCTCATTTGAAGAAGTCACTTCAGCCAGAAGCAGCAAACTCTTGGTACATTCAGCAACACAGATATATCTTTAAAATATAGGAAGAAACAAAATGTGATCTGTACCACAATGCCATCTATTTAAATTAAAACTCTATAACGAAAGAACAATGCCTGGTTTGTAAGAACTCATACAAGCAGAAGGATACGCATCACACGTATTAGAATGCTTGCCTATGGGGAGCAAAGCGGAGTGTCAAAGGAAAGATTTGTCCAATTTTATTTTAGTCAGAATATATGAAGGAGGATGACATGTGGTAAATAAGCTCCAGGGGATAATGCTAGGATCAGCAGGTGAGACTTGAAGAGCACTATTCAAAATATATCCAGAACCCAAGCACTTTCACACCTCCCCTCACCCAAAACACCATCATCTCTGGTCTGAACTACGGCAACAGCCTCCTAACTGCTCTCCCTGAGTCCACCCTTTTCCCTGTATAGTCTATTTGCAGAGCAAATCTTTTAAAACATAAGTCAGATCATATTAGTCCCTAGCTCAACCCTCTCCAATGACTCCCCATCTTATTTAGAGTAAATTCCAGTGTCCTTACAATGGCCCACAAGGCCCCACATGACCTGGCTCTCATTCTCTTTCTAATCTCATATTCCACCACTCTCCCCTTTGTATTCCCCATTCCAACCACACTGGTCTCCTTACTGCTCCATGAACACACCAAGCACACCTCTACCTCAGGGCCTTTGCACTTATGTTTCTATTGCCTGAAATATTCTTCCCCCAGATACTCACATGGCTCACTCACGACTTCAACTGAAAGTCACTTGTCAGCGAGATCCTTCCTGACCACCCTAGTTAAAACTGCAAGTGCCCAGGGACTTCCCTGGTGGCACAGTGGTTAAGAATCTGCCTGCCAATCCAGGGGACACGGGTTTGAGCCCTCGTCCGGGAAGATCCCATATGCCGCGGAGCAACTAAGCCCGTGTGCCACAACTACTGAGCCTGCGCTCTAGAGCCTGTGAGCCACAACTACTGAGCCCACGTGCAACAACTACTGAAGCCGTGCTCCGCAGCAAGAGAAGCCACCGCAATGAGAAGCCCACGCACCACAACGAAGAGTAGCCCCCGGTCGCCGCAACTAGAGAAAGCCCATGCACAGCAATGAAACCCAACGCAGCCAAAAAAAAAAAAAAAAAAAAAAAAAAAAAGTTGCAAGTGCCCACCGTTGCACTCTCTATCTTCCTTTCTTACTTATCTCCTGTCATACTCTTCATTCTACATGCTTTTATTTGTTCTCACCCTCCCGTAGAAAGCAAGCTTCAAGAGCACAGGGATTTGTCTATTTTGTTCACTGCTATATCCACAGAACATAAACAATATCTAGTACCTGGAACATGGTATGCACTCAATAAATATATTTGAATTGATTTTTTGGCTGCGTTGGGTCTTCGTTGCTGTGCATAGACTTTCTCTAGTTGCGGCGAGCGGGAGTTACTCTTCGTTGCAGTGCACAGGCTTCCCGTTGCGGTGGCTTCTCTTGTTGCGCAGCACAGGCTCTAGTCGCACGGGCTTCAGGAGTTGTGGCACGCGGGCTCAGTAGTTGTGGCGCACGGGGTTGGTTGCTCCGCCGCATGTGGGATCTTCCCGGACCAGGGCTCAAACCCATGTCCCCTGCACTGGCAGGCAGATTCTTAACCACTGCGCCACCAGGGAAGTCCTGAATTAATTTTTGTTCAACACAAACAACTTCCTACATGGGAATTATTTGGCGGTCCAGTAGTTAGGACTCTGCGCTTTCACTGCCGATGGCCCGGGTTCAATCCCTGGTCAGGGAACTAAGACCCACAAGTTGCATGGCTCAACCAAGAAAAAAAGAAAAACTTCCCACAGATCTGTTCGTAGATGAAGTGATATACCTCAGGGGGTAATGAGCTGTGAATCCCCACAAAGATGCTTAAGAAACCAGGGTCATATTTCCAGTCCCCTATACCTAGTAAATTAAACACCAGTAGTTTGGGTGTTTTTGTTTTCTTTCGTTTTGTTTCATTTTTAATGTAAATCTTTTAAACCCCATGAGTCTGTTTGGTAACATTTTCTCCTGAATACAAAAAAAAGGAGCATACATCTAACTGCAAATGAGAAATATGAGGACAAGCTCGTTTTATCAAATAACTGTATTATCTGAAAAAAATTTAATCATTTCACGTAATTTAAATTCTTGCCCTTTGCTCCTTTATGTATATTTTTGTATTAAAAAAATCTGCTTAAAATCAGTTCAATTCTTCCCTTTGGGGTATTTTTGTTTTTTGTTTTTTTTTTTTGGCTGCGTTGGGTCTTTGCTGCTGTGCGCAGGCTTTCTCTAGTTGCAGAGAGCGGGGGCTACTCTTCGTTGTGGTGTGTGGGCTTCTCATTGCAGTGGCTTCTCTTGCTGTGGAGCATGGGCTCTAGGGCACGCTTCAATAGTTGTGGCTCAGGGCTCTAGAGCGCAGGCTCAGTAGTTGTGGCGCACGGGCTTAGTTGCTCTGCAGCACGTGGGATCTTCCCAGACCAGGGCTCAAACCCGTGTACCCTGCATTGGCAGGCAGATTCTTAACCACTGCACCACCAGGGAAGCCCCTGGGGTAGATTTTTAAACAAAAACATGGGAGGATTAAAAAGAGGAAGCAAATAGTCTACTGATAGTTGAGATTTTTTTCTATAGTCTCTTGATTTCTGTATGATAAGAAGGTTGAAATCATGTGTGGGAAGACCAAAAAAAAAGAGAATGCCTGTTCTAGGGTCCATACAATTTAGTGATGTCTTCCCTCCAGGGAAGAAAATACTTTGATTATATTTTTTACAGAGATGAGAAAATTGCAGGATCCAAGAGATAGAGACCCATGCTTTAGACTCTTTTAAAGGTGGGCTAAAGTAAGATCCAGATATTTCCTGCACTACCTCTGTCCTCTGCTAGAAGATGTGATTCTTCAGTTGTGTGAATAGTCCAGGGGTCCTACAGGTAACTGGGTGATGGCAACAAGCGTGGTCCTCTGCTCCATGAAGAGAAAATTCTGAAGCTGACCTGGAAACTCTTCAGAGCAGAGGAGGTGTTTCACCCCTGCTTACACTTTCCTCAGCACAGAGATTGGGGACCCATGGGAATATCTAATTACAACATTTTATTTCATCCAAGACAGAGGGGCAGATCGATCCTACTCCTTTTATAGAAATACCTCCTTTATAAACAAAGAAGTTTTGAGTTTGTGATTTTTCAGTAATACACATTCTCCTCCCTGTTGCCCATATGTAGTCTATTTTGGAAAGGAGCTCCCAGATGGACCACAACTAAGAACAGGTGTCAGTAATTACCACTGTTCCGCACTCCCTGCCAGTGCAGGGATATCTCAAGGGCTTTTTTAAGGGAATTCCCCAACACTGAGCGGAATAGTGGTCTATAGTGTCACTGTTTCTTTTCCTGACATTTTACCTTTCATGCTGCCCACACCAATTCACATCCTGATAATGGAGTGGTTCTTCATTCTACAGAACATATGCTTTATTACAGAAACTGAAACTCTAAAAGAAAAATTGTTTAGTAGTCATTCAGTAGTAGATTCTGAGTGCTCTCTACATGCCTAGCATTATGATCAGTGCAGAGGTGAAGATTGGGGGCCAGGGGAATGAGGGAAGGCAGGACAGTGAAGAGAGATCTCTTCGAATGGACTTGAGGATATGGGGAGGGGGAGGGGTGAGATGTGACAGGGTGAGAGAGTGTCATGGACATATATACACTACCAAATGTAAAACAGATAGCTAGTGGGAAGCAGCCGCATAGCACAGGGAGATCAGCTCTGTGCTTTGTGACCACCTAGAGGGGTGGGATAGGGAGGGTGGGAGGGAGGGAGATGCAAGAGGGAAGAGATATGGGAACATATGTATATGTATAACTGATTCACTGTGTTATAAAGCAGAAACTAACACACCATTGTAAAGCAATTATACTTCAATAAAGACGTTTAAAAAAAAGAAGATTCGCAGAGAAAGAAAATCCTGAACCCTTCTGGCTAATGAGGGCAACCCATATAAAAGAAATTTTATTACTAGACTCTAGAAAAGACTGCTTGTTCTTTGATCCTATTTAGTAAAAAAAATCCAAACTATTCACACAAAGAAAATTCCCCGTGATAAATTGTGCTTTGATGATGGCTAGGGTTCATTATTTAAGTCCATTGCACATCCAGTCTACTTACATTTAACTTTTCTGTGGCACGTTTGAGTTTATTTTGTTTTAAATTCAGTGATTTAGGAGATTATATAAACCGATCTACAGACTTCTTGTTTCTAACTATAATGTCAGGTGTGCCAAAGTACTGCCCTATGCTCACATGTTCAAAAGCTGCTTATAACTCAAAGATACAGAATTCTCCAGCAATAAAGTATCTGGTTTATGAAAACTGTTCAGTTACATGACTCAGGAGTTTTCCAGCCCCGAATCTTTGGGTGTCATCAAAAATGTCTTATACTGGGACAGAGGTAGTTTTTTGAATAATTCATTCTTGTTTTCTTATTATAAATATGTTAATTAGAGGAAACTTTGAAAATACAGAGGTGAACAAATAAGGAAAAAACACCCACAATCTCATTGTACAGAGGTAACTACTGATATTTCATACACATCCTTCCAGCATTCCAGTGTTTTTGTATATATTCATATATACATACTTTTAAGTTAGGAATTTTTCATTCTGTATGATACTTTGTCTTCTGTTTTCTTAAGTTAACGATATATTTCAAAAAATATACCACGTCCTAAGATATTCCTTTAGTCTATAATATTTTTATTTTTAATGGTTATACAGTATTTCATAATAATGGCTAATACTTATTAAATATTTACTGTGTGACATTCACCACTGTCGTTTATTTAAACCCTGTTACAATTCTATAGGGCAGATGATATTATTAACTTCATTTTAAAGATGAAGAAACTGAGGTGCTGAGAGGTTAAGTCACTTATCTAAATTCATGTGACTTGTAAGTGGCAGAGCTGAGATTCAAATCCAGAGAGTCTGCTTCTAGCCTGCTCACTTAGTCACTAGGCTGTAAAATACATAATGGAGTAGTATACCAACACACAATAGTTTATATAACATGTTCTCTATTTTCGAGTATTTTGGTTGTTTGTAGGGTTTTTTTCTAATAAATAAAGGCATACACACACACACACACACACACACACACACACACACACACAAAGAGAGATCTCTTCATACCCACATGCTCACAATCTACTGGGCAGACAAGACTATTACTATAAAATAAAATAATTAAAGAGTAATGTAATATGGTTTTCGTACCATAAAAACAACGAGCAGCTTTAGCACTGGAGGAGACGATATTCTGTGTGCCTTAACTAGACTGGGCCCTGAATAATAGGAGAAAGAAATGGAGAAGCTAGTGGGGTCAGGCTCTAGATAAGCCTGGCCAAAATCAATTGGACAACAGTTCTGTCCCTCTGTCGGCATCCCGTCCACAATGCAGCCACAGGGTATGGTGGGGGCCACAAATAACCTCAGAGCGAACCAGGCCACAGGTTTCAGTCCCACTTTAATGTTCCCTCTTTGGATTGTTTAGCACGTAGAATCCAATTCTCAGAAAACACAAAATTAAAATACTGCAGTTAAGTCAACAAATTCTTCCTTTTTTACAGAACCAGATGATTCTATGCATGTATTTGTGATTAGCTTTTCTCCAAAGGAAGAATTTTAAACAGGAAACAATTAGCAAGAAATTCTGAAAGCAGGTACATGATCAGGGCAAAAAGTCTGGGTCCCAGAAAAGCAGGGAAGGAGTTAGTGTTTAAATCCCAGGTAGAAGGAATCAATTCTGCAAGCACAGTGCAGCCCCATCCTGGGAGTGACAATCTCCTATTAAAGGTCTTTAGACCCTCCCTCAGTATATGACTGTCAGGCCCCAGAACACAGGCCCTGGCTGTTTGACCACAGGCACATGACTTCACACTCTATAGGGAACAGAGGCAATCCCACCGACCTCCAAGAACTTGGATGTTAGAGACAATACAGACAAGGGCATAGTACAGGGCCAAGGACAGAAATTACTCAACTGACATTTATTATTATCATTGTTAATAACAATTTTATTATCACCCCTTCTCTCCATCAAAGCTTCTTATTTTTTTCTTTCTGACTTTTTTTGCTATACCCGAAAAACTAAAAAGTTACATGCTCAGGTCCCCACAGGGTTTTCTTCTCCTGTTAGTGCTGTGGGTCATCCTGGTTTAATCAGTCCTTTTAAAGAATCACCAGCCATTCTTCTGGCTGACATTTTAATCAGGTTTTCCCAAGAATCCCAAAGGAGGGGGGAAATGGAATTGCAACAAAAAAATCCACTTTTCTCTACATGCCAGTAAATTATAACTTCGCAGCCGCTTCAGAAAAAGTACAAAAGACACATGGCAGAACATTTTTCTGGCTGAAAAAACTGACAAAGCAGAAGAACCAAATTCCTTGCAGTATTAACAGTGAAGCAGGGAGAGGGGCCAGGCAGTGGCAGGGAAGAAGTGCAGTTCTGCAGAATCACGTCCTCAGTTACTCTAACTCCATACTGAAAAAGTGTTCATAGGACACCTTTGGGATAGGAGCAAAATGTCTCCTCTCCATGGATCCTTACAAACATTAAAAAGGAGAACACCTTTAAGTACCCAAAATAAAAGATAATATTCAAATAATCCATACAGGACTTTGTGCTCTGGTGCCGATTAATACTCTGTCGCTCAGTGTTTCTCTTTGAGAGACTCTTTCCATCCCTGTACGTCAGGTCTCCCCTGCAACAACTTTGGTCCCTAAGATGGCTCTTGTAACAGATGTCTGTTCTTTGGACGTGAGTCAGTCTGGCTGCTGCAATAGTAGAGGGTGGCATAGCAGGAGTCAGACAACCTGAGTTTGCATCCTGGCTCAACAATGACCTACTTTGTGGCCTTAGGCAAGTTACTTAACCTCTCTGAATCTACAGCCACCTTGTCTGTAAAACAGAGATACCAATATTACCTTCTAGTTCAGGCTGTGTGGAGATTAAATGGAGCGATGCATGTAAAGAGCTCAGCACACTTAATATATGTTTGGGGGTGAGAAGCAGGAGAAGTGGGAAGAGACAAGCAAGGACTATAACATTCTGACAGTGCTTGCTAGCTCCCATCCTCCTCCTCCCTCTCCCTACACCATCCATGTTCATTGCACCCACAGATTGGGGCTGGAAATCACAGCCAACAAGTAACAATTGACACATATTATTTTGCAAGGGCCACCCTATCAAAGTACCACAAACCGGGTGCCTTAAACAACAGAAATTTATTGTCTCATAGTTCTGGAAGCTGCAGGTCTGAGCAAGATGTGGGCAAGATTAGATCCTTTTGAGGGCTGTGAGAATCTGTTCCATGCCTCTCACCCAGGTTCTGGTGTTCTGCTGGCAATCTTTGGCATTCCTTGGCTTGTAGAAGCACCGCCCTGATCTCTGCCTTCTTCTTCACTTGGCACTCTCCCTGTATGTATACTTCTGCGTCCAAATTTCCCCTTCTCAAAAGGGAAACAGCCATATTGGATTAAGTCCCACTCTAATGACCTCATCTTAACTGATTACATGTGCAATGACTCTATTTTCAAATAGGGTCACATTCTGCAGTACTGGGGGTTAGTTCTTCATCATATGAATTGGATTGGCAGAGGTGGGGACACAATTCAACCCATAACGCAACTAAGCCATGAGACCCTGGGCAAGTCACTCATCCTCTGTACCTCTGATTCCTCAGGGTTGGTGCAAGGACTATAGCAGAGCTATCAGTGCACTCCCCACATGCTCTTGGGCCTTGCCAGGGTGCCAGTGTGGGGCAGGCAGCCAGAACTTCAACCGCCTGAAGGCTTTCCCTGGCAGCCAAAGTCATTCTGCCTCTGCCACACGAAGGCAGAAGTTCCAGAGAATTAAAATTCCCCGGGAGAGGTCCCTAACCAGTCCAAGACACACACGAGTTGGTGTGTGAGTACCCCAGACCCTTTGCCCTCTGGTGAGGTAACTCCTAGGCACACATTTCTGCCAGTTCACAGAGCCCCCAGGGGCATCAAGCTCCACTTGTCCACCGTTTATTGTCTGCCTGCCCTTTCCCATCTCACTTCCCATTTCCCTACTGGGGTTTCTTCACCTCCCAAATAAACTACTGATACTAAAATACTAGTCTCAGTGTAGGCTTCTGAGAAAAGCCAACTAAGACTAGCATTTGTTACTGTGATGATTAAATAAATTAATATTTAGAATAGAGCCTAGTTAGTGCCAAATAATTACTGGCTGTTATTATTCTTACCATCAACGTTATGTTTTACACAGCACAGTTGGGCCATGAAGCACCAGTCCCAAGCAGCAAAGTCATCGGATGGGCCTGTTTTACTCACAAGCCTCCCTTGGCAAGTACGTAAATGAAGAGGCAGCAGGAGCTTGTTCTTCTGCATCTGATGTGGCTGTCCTCTCACTAGGGAGACATAGGAACCAGCAAGACCTCTCAGCAGCTCATTTTCCCTTAGGGATGAGAACAGAGATCATTGATTCTGAGGCCTCGGCTCCACTGGAGAGGCAGCAAAGTGTAGTGTTTAAGATCACTCGCTCTGATCTAAACAGGCCCGGATTTCCATGGTGGTTCTGCCGCTTTCTAGCAGCATGATCTTGAGTAAGTTGCTTGATCTCTCAAGCCTCAGCTTCCACCTCTAGAAAGTGGGCGTAATGATAGCTGTTCTCAAGGACTAAATAAGGTAAAGCATGCACAGGCAATATTAAGAGCTCAATAAAGGTTAATTATTATTCATTTTTCATTCTTTTTTATACTGTAAATATGGGTCTGGGCATTCCTATGACATCTTGCTCTTCCCCTAGGCCTTCTCATTTTCACCTCTATTTCCCTCCCACATGCCTGGCATATAGTAGGCACCCAACAAACGCTTCAAATTGTGAATGAATAAATGAACGATGCAAGGAAGATTTAAGCTATTATTCATTTTTTACATTCTGCCGCTTCCAGAAAGGACTTGAGGAAGTTGAGAAATTAATTATATGAGTTAGAGTTTATAGGTACCGACAGCCACCACGGAATGTAAAACATACAAAGCTTCCAAATAGGCTAAGATTGGAAGCGTTAATTAATTAATGCTAACTCTTCCTACCTGAGCAAAGGCCTCAAGCTAATAACATTCTGAAACTGTTGCAAAGCAGTCATAGTCACAAAACCAGGGTACACCAGGAGTCCACTGGGAGCTCTAGTAAAATTACACCTGAACTCTTTATGTCAGGAGTAAACTCAAGAGACCATTCACTGACTGAGGCAAGATGGGGGAAAAAGCCTCACTCAGCAAATAACATGCCATTAACTTGGCGTGTGTGGATAGTACTCAGGGAAGAAATAATTGAGTCAATAAAAAATCAGACTGGATAAACAGGCCAAAATGGGGGAGGGGTGAAAACTGCCAGTTCATGAGGAAATACAGAGTGGGAGAAGTTGGAATATGTGGGTCACTATATCATTGTATCTCAAGTACAATGCACATTGAAAAAACTGGTAGTAGTGACAGTATAATGACACGATGGGGGGTAGTAATCATGCAACAAAACAATGGCTAAAGAGTATTGTGTTCTTACTACATCCAAAGCATTGTCCTAAGCACCTTATCCATATCTAATCCTCATTTAATCTTCAAAACACCCCCACAAGCTAAATTCCATGAAAATCCTCACTTTGCATTTAAGGGAACTGAGGCCCAGAGAGGTTATGTGACTTATTTTTCATGTATTATCTCCTTTAATCCTCACCACAATGCTTTGAGGGGATCACCATTATTTGTCCCCATTTTATAGATAAGGAAACTGAAGCACAAAAAGGTTAATAATTTGGCCAAGATCACACATCTAGTAAGTACTAAACCAGGGTTCAGAGCCATCCAACTGACCCCAGAGCCAGTACTAACATGCTGGTTGCTACATGAAATATATTTAAATTCACCCCAAGGAATATCATGAAAAGTTTGGTTGTATATTTATACTAATAATAACAGCAAACCCTTATATAGAACCCACTGTGTGAGCCAGGAACCGCTTTCAATAATTATCCTTACAACAGCCCTCTGGGGCAGAGAGTACATTATGCCCATTTTACAGGTAAGAAAAGTGAAGCAGAGCGGAAAAGGGCACAGAGTCACACAGTAAGTAGTGGAGCCAGAGTGTCTAGAGTGTGTGTTTGTAACGACTCTGCTCTCCTGCCTAAGAATGATGTTCTGAGGCCATGTTGAACAGTGTGGTGATGAATAACGGTAAAAAAGAAATCAGCAACAGCAGTGAATTTCCTTCCAAAGACTCATCTTATCACAGAGGGGTATTCACATCATCATTATGTTTCAATGCCAATAATTCCTTTTAAAACTGTTGGGCTAATCTGGGAAAAAATTTTCTTGCTCCCAAAAAAGAGAAAACATACAAATAGAAGCATGGTGTTGTATTGCAGACCATGATGAGACGCAGAGAACACGCTGCATCCCAAACACCTGTCATTTCTGTCCTAAACAGCAAAGCCCTCTGCTGTCTACCGGGTGGTAGCAGCGCTCACGACTGTTGACGCTGCCCATGAGGAACCGGAACTGCAGTTCTACTGTGTCCTCCCTGCCTTTGGAGAACAAGCCCTAACTTTCATTTTTTATATACCCTGCCGCTTCTTTTCTGTAAACACTATTGTGAGAAGAGACCCATATGGAGATAAGCTGGGAGACACAAGCCTGTTAAAAATACCTTTTGTACCCACAAAATGTGAACATGCTTGCCATTGTTAACTGTGCTGATAGGAGGCCCTTCTGAGCTGTAAGCACTGCTTGCTCTCCCCACCGCTAAAACATCTCCATCTGCAGTGCATGTTATAGAGAGGCAGTCACAAAAGATCAAACAAAATGGCTGGAAAGGGTTAGTCTCCATTTTTATTAATGTTCTAAACTCCAGGAAGGCCAATGTGCCCCAGCAGTGGTGTCTGTCCCACAACGCAAGGCTCTGACCCACGGGGTGACCCATACTTCCAATTCTCATCAGTGATTCCTATCTGCTAAACCTGCTAGGAAGGAGGTCTTGTACAGAGTGTGCCTGGGGTCTACAAATCAAAGGAGTAGCACCAGGGTCCGGATCTGGGGAGCCTTTAGATGCCTCATTCTGGATTCCCATACCACCCTGTGTTTACCCCATCTCAACACACATCAATCACACTGTACTGACATTGCCCAGGAACACGATGGCATGTCTCACTCAATAGGCAATAATAGCTCTGTGATCAGAAAACAGGTTCACTTTTGTTTCTATAGAACTTGGCACCGTATCTAGCTGATATAAGCACTCAACGATGACTCAGGAGGCAGCTTTAGGGTTAGTATCAGTCCCAGCTAGTGTTAAAAAGAAAACAAAAAAACAAATGGGGCTTGTTTTCATCATCCTTCACTGAGTGATTGCTTCACTGTGCTAGACATTTTGGGGGTGGACTGTCTCATTTTATACTCACAAGCAACCTTATTATGTAAGTAACATAATTATCCTTATTTTACTGATGAGGAAATGGAGGCTCAGAAGGGTTAAGTAACTTGCCCGAGATCACACAGTCAGTTAGTGGTATGAGCTAGGATTTGAAACCAGGAAATTTGATTCCAGCTTGCATGAAATTAACCACACCCTTCCATACATCCCCTTAGGATACAAGTTCCATTTTTCCATTTTCACTTTTCTTCACATACCCCCCAACAACTGCCCTCCCCCACCCTCACCCCACCTCAGCCCATCCACCCGCGTTCTTTATCGTTAACTTTACCAGGTAAAAAGGCTGGAAGGTAGAGTACACAGGACCCTTATTACTGACCCTAAACCTGGACCCAGATCTTATATCCCAGATCAGACCAGACAGGCCTAGGTTAGAACACTTCCGTCCTGAGAATCCGTCTGTGTGGCGGAGGGAAAGGCCCCTCTGGTAGAAGCATATGCGCCGGCCACCAGCGCACTGCCTGGATGACCTCAGGCAAGTTTCCATCCTCTCTGAGATCTACCTATTTAAAGCATGAGGATAATAATTCTTGCCCTACATTTTTCCTGGATTAGTTTCTGTGAAAACTACCTAAGGCCAGGGCAGACAAGAGTGCTTTGAACGTTATGGAGTAGTCTTGTCACCAGCAACGCCCACTGGGGTCCCCAGGATAAAATAAGAGGGAATCTAGGTGATAAGGTCTAGCCTCTTTTGTGCTAAGTCTAGTTTCACTAGCCTATAGGGGGCCGTGTGCAGAGGCCTCGCCCTTAACATGTCAGATTCTGCACAAGACACCTCAGTGCGGCGGGCTGTGTGCAGCGCACGTCCCTTCAAGATGGCAGCAGCGGGCTGCGTGCAGAACCACTGCACCTGGCACTGTGATCTGGAGCCACGTAAGCAGCACAGCTGCACCTACCCCTTGAGAGCTCCAGCCCCTCCCACAGCCCGCTGAAGAGATACCTATAAAACAGCCCCACCAACCGCCTTTCAGGGAAAGCATGCTCACATCTCTCCACTCTTTAGCCAAAGAATAAAATTTTCCTTCTCTTCTGAACCAAGCTCAGTCTTGTTCTACTGGTTGGGGTTGGACTTGAAAGGATTGGTTACTTTCTCCGCCAAGGAGAAGAAGGTGGCGTCAAGATCCAACAACTCTTATTTAGACAATGGAGATAAATTGCTTTTATTTACTTATTTTTTTGCATCTAATAACAAAGAGCGAAAAAGAAAACCTCCCTTCTCTCCAACAGAGAGACACAAAGAGAGACTGAGGGACAGAAAAAGAGAAAGGCAGCAGAGAGATGGGACACAGGCAGTAAGACAGGGAGGGGGAAACACAGACTGAGAGAGAATCAGAGACAAAGAGACAGAGGGCTAAAGAGAGAGACAAAGTCAAAGAGAGGAGCCAGAGAGAAAATGGTTTACATCTATTCCATTAGATGCCACAAGTAAACTGCCTCCAAGATTGGGCATAAACCTAATTTTAATAACTTAAATCTCTCTTCCCCTAACTAGTTGACCTTTAACTCCCTCCTTCTTAGCTGTCCCTCTACTGCATCACAGCACACCCACATCAACTACGCAATCACTCAGAAGCGTACGGGGTGGGAGGGGGTCCTGTTTAGAAGAACCATGCTGCCAAGTGAAGAAGCCATTTTGGTTGCACACCAGCACCTGCCCTTGCACCTGGTTTGTGACTTGGCATTTTCCCATCTGGGTCTCCTGCAGTGTTCACTGCTCAGCATCTTACCCTCACTGCTGTTACCAGCCCCTGAGCAAAGAAGATGTGTTGGCCACATTGGGGTTCACTGATGGGCTTGAGGTTAGACTGCTCCAGGTAAATCGGGGACGAGCACCCAAACACTCTGGCCAGTGTTCAGGTGAGGTGAGGACTACCAACCTGCCACAGGCCCAAGAATGACAAGCCCACTTCTGAGGAATAACAGTGATGTTTTCTTCTGCCTGAAGGATAAAGGATAGGGCCCACACTTGTGGTGGAAACATTTAGTCCTTCAGCCCAAGTCCTGATAGCCCGATGACTGACTCTTCCAGTGACCTAGCTCCTGGCTGTTGTTGATCACCTCAAAGACTGCTCATTCAGGCACCCTCTTCATATCCATTACTGACACCCTTCTTACTTCCTAGATGGAAGTGAATAGCCACCTGCCTTATACTTGTCCCATGCATGGCAGTTTCCTTGTCACAGACATCTGATCCTCAGAGCCTCCTGATGTGATGATAAAGACAGGAAAGGTAAGGCTCAGGGGAGCATGTAGACTGCTACTTAATACTCACCGAGCACCTACTATATGCCAGGTACTGCCTGAGGCCACTACACAAGCCACCTCATGTAAGCCTCTGATCCTAGCTGCAAGGAAGTTATTACTTTCCCCCAGCTGAGAGACATGGAAACTGAGACTCAACAAGTCTTTCAGCGGCTCGAGTACAGTCATATAGCAGTCAGAGAGTCATGGCTGGGATGGAAACCTTAGACCCCACATTCAGGCACATCAACAGATCTCCCTACATTCACCCTGACAGGACTTCAGAAGCAGATTTACTTTTGAAGGGAAAAAAATCTCATAGAGGGTAGATCAGGTTTGTGCCGGCCAATTAGAGCTTGGAAAACAAAGTTCTGGAGCCCTCCATTTGTCCACCATGAACAATCCCTTTGACTTGCCACTTCCCATCTCTGTGCACTCGATAAAATGGAAGTGCTCATATATACAATGGAATATTACTCAGCCATAAAAAGAAACGAAATTGAGTTATTTGTAGTGAGGTAGATCGACCTAGAGTCTGTCATACAGAGTGAAGTAAGTCAGAAAGAGAAAAACAAATACCGTATGCTAACACATATATATGGAATCTAAAAAAAAAAAAAAAATGGTCATGAAGAACCTAGGGGCAAGACGGGAAGAAAGATGCAGACCTACGAGAGAATGGACTTGAGGACACGGGGAGGGGGAAGGGTAAGCTGGGACAAAGTGAGAGAGTGGCATGGACATATATACACTACCAAATGTAAAATAGATAACTAGTGGGAAGCAGCCGCATAGCACAAGGAGATCAGCTCGGTGCTTTGTGACCACCTAGAGGGGTGGGATAGGGAGGGTGGGAGGGAGGGAGACGCAAGAGGGAAGAGATATGGGGATATATGTATATGTATAGCTGATTCACTTTGTTATAAAGCAGAAACTAACACACCATTGTAAAGCAATTATACTCCAATAAAGATGTTTTAAATAATTAATTAATTAATTTTTAAAAATTTAAAATAAATAAATAAATTTGTGGGGGGGAAAAAATGGAAGTGCTGGCTACTTACAGAAGAGGCTTCTAAGAAATCCAAAACCTTACTTGTAGTAGTATCCTTACTACAAGTGTCTTGAACAATGAAAATTGCTTTCCTAAGTGAAACTAGGCTCAAGTGGTTTGTTCTGCCCCATTATAAGTCATCCAGTCAGTAGAAGTATTTGTGTGATTTTTTTTCAAAGTTCGGAAAACAACCTGAGGAGATAATAAAATACCATCCTCTTTATTGAAATCTGAGATTCCCTAAAGCTGAATACTGCACATTGTGGTGTTTGATTGCCCTAAATGAAAATGTTGGAAGATAAAGAATTCCCCCGGCTCTAACCTTCAAGGAGCAAACCATGCCCAGAGGCAAGGAAACGCAACCAGTCTAATACATTCTCCCTCTGCTAAATTCCACATTCTGCAAAAATTCTCTCTTCTAACCACATTAGTGCAGAAGGCAATCAATACAAAAATGCCAGGTTCATCCTAAGGGATCCCAATTGCAAAACAAAAACTCTAAGCAGCTCAGTACCAAAACTTAAATGGTTGACCCCTTATTCTGTGTGGCAACCTCTTCGAGATGCTCATACATCTTGGTTTTCAAAGTGAAAGCTTGTTCTAATGAACCATGAATTGTGTTGTCATAGTCTGATGTAAGGCAAGGTCTTTGTAACCAAATGGGGAGCCTTTGCCACAGGAACCTTTAGGAAGTACTGGTTAGGTTTATAGCACCCTCTGATAAGACCATCACCTCCTTACAACACCTAAAATACAGTGACGACCCTACGTGTACACTTCCGCCTCTGAAGTGATTCATTATTTATGCTTCAGGTTGATGTTAAGAAAGTGCTCCATACTTTCTCCAGGGCTCAGCAGAGGAAAGCCACTGTGTAACAATCATAATAGATCAAGTTCCTCATCAGTCCCACTTCCCTTCCTGTCACTGCTACAGGACGTCCTGAGAAAACAGGGAAGTGAGAAAAAGCCAATTAATGTGACTTCACTTCACAGGGAGGACAAATCTGAAGAGTAAAGTCATGGTGGGCAGTGAGGGTTTGATTAGAACTTTGTTTAGAAAAATAGAAGTATGTATTAAGAGAATATGTGTGGAGTCAGGAGAAGATGGCGGAAGAGTAAGACGCGGAGATCACCTTCCTTCCCACAGATACAGTAGAAATACATCTACACGTGGAACTGCTCCTACAGAACACCCACTGAACGCTGGCAGAAAACGTCCGACCTCCAAAAAGGCAAGAAACTCCCCCCGTACTTGGGTAGGGCAAAAGAGAAAAAAGAAATAACAGAGACAAAAGAATAGGGACGGCACCTGCGCCAGTGGGAGGGAGCTGTGAAGGAGGAAAGATTTCCACGCACTAGGAAGCCCCTTCGCGGGCAGAGACTGCGGGTGGCAGAAGGGGGAAGCTTCGGAGCCACGGAGGAGAGCGCAGCCACAGGGGTGCGGAGGGCAAAGCGGAGAGGCTCCCGCACGGAGGAGCGGTGCCGACCAGCACTCACCAGCCCGAGAGGCTTGTCTGCTCCCCCGCCGGGGCGGGCGGGGGCTGGGAGCTGAGGCTCGGGCTTCAGTCGGATCGCAGGGAGAGGACTGGGATTGGCGGCGTGAACACAGCCTGAAGGGGTTAGCGCACCACAGCTAGCCGGGAGGGAGTCCGAGAAAAAGTCTGCAGCTGCCAAAGAGGCAAGAGACTTTTTCTTCCCTCTTTGTTTCCTGGTGCGCGAGGAGAGGGGATTCAGAGCGCCGCCTAAACGAACTTCAGAGACGGGCGCGAGCCGCAGCTAACAGCGCGGATCCCACAGAAACAGGGGTGCAGAGGAAAAAGCGGAGAGACTCCCGCACAGAGGCTCGGCGCCGAGCAGCGCTCACCAGCCCGAGAGGCTTGTCTGCTCACCCGCCGGGGCGGGCGGGGCTGGGAGCTGAGGCTCGGGCTTCGGTCGGATCGCAGGGAGAGGACTGGGGTTGGCGGCGTGAACACAGCCTGAAGGGTTTAGCGCACCACAGCTGGCTGGGAGGGAGACCGGGAAAAAGTCTGCAGCTGCCGAAGAGGCAAGAGGCTTTTTCTTGCCTCTTTGTTTCGCTGCGCGCAAGGAGAGGGGATTCAGAGCGCCGCCTAAACGAACTCCAGAGAAAGGCGCGGGCCGCGGCGATCAGCGCGGACCCCAGAGACAGGCGTGAGACGCTGGGGCTGCTGCTGCCGCCTCCAAAAAGCCTGTGTGTGAGCACAGGTCACTCTCCACACCGCCCCTCCCGGGAGCCGGTGCAGCCCGCCACTGCCAGGGTCCCGTGATCCCCGGACAAATTCCCCGGGAGAACGCACTGCGCGCCTCAGGCTGGTGCAACGTCACGCCGGCCTCTGACGCCGCAGGCTCGCCCCGCCTCCTCCGTACCCCTCCCTCCCCGCGGCCTGAGTGAGCCAGCGCCCCCGAAGCAGCTGCTCCTTTAACCCCGTTCTGTCTGGGCGGGGAATAGACGCCCTCAGGTGACCTACACGCAGAGGCGGGTCCAAATCCAAAGCTGAACCCCAGGAGCTGTGTGAACAGGGAAGAGAAGGGGAAATCTCTCCCAGCAGCCTCAGAAGTAGCGGATTAAAACTCCACAAACAACTTGATGTGCCTGCATCTGTTAAATACCTGAATAGACAACGAATCATCCCAAATTCAGGAGGTGGACTTTGGGAGCAGGATATATTAATTTTTCCCCTGTTCCTTTTTTTTTGTGTGTGTGAGTGTATATGTATATACTTCTGGGTGAGATTTTGTCTGTATAGCTTTGCTTTACAATAGCTTTATTTTGCTTCACTATATTATAGCCTCTTTCTTTCTTTCTTTCTTTCTTTCTTTCTTTCTTTCTTTCTTTCTTTCCTCCCTCCCTCCCTCCCTCCCTCCCTCCCTCCGTTCTTTCTTTCTTTCTTTCTTTCTTTCTTTCTTTCTTTCTTTCTTTCTTTCTTTCTTTCTTTCTTTCTTATTTTTTCTCCCTTTTACTCTGAGCCGTGTGGACGAAAGGCTCTTGGTGCTCCAGCCAGGCATCAGGGCCGTGCCTCTGAGGTGGGAGAGCCAACTTCAGGACACTGGTCCACAAGAGACCTCCCAGCTCCACGTAATACCAAACGGTAAAAATCTCTCAGAGATCTCCATCTCAACATCAAAACCCAGCATCACTCAATGACCAGCAAGCTACAGTGCTGAACACCCTATGCCAAACAACTAGCAAGACAGGAACACAGCCCCATCCATTAGCAGAGAGGCTGCCTAAAATCATAATAAGGCCACAGACACCCCCAAAATACACCACCAGACGTGGATGTGCCCACCAGAAAGACAAGATCCAGCCTCATCCACCAGAGCTCAGGCACTAGTTCCCTACACCAGGAAGCCTACACAACCCACTGAACCAAACTTAGCCACTGGGGACAGATACCAAAAACAACGGGAACTACAAACCTGCAGTCTGTGAAAAGGAGACCCCAAACACAGTAAGATAAGCAAAATGAGACGACACAAAAACACACAGCAGATGAAGGAGCAGGGTCAAAGCACACTAGACTTAACAAATGAAGAGGAAATAGGTAGTCTACCTGAAAAAGAATTCAGAATAATGATAGTAAGGATGATCCAAAATCTTGGTAATAGAATAGACAAAATGCAAGAAACATTTAACAAGGACGTAGAAGAACTAAAGAGGAACCAAGCAATGATGAAAAACACAATAAATGAAATTAAAAATACTCTAGATGGGATCAATAGCAGAATAACTGAGGCAGAAGAAAGGATAAGTGACCTGGAAGATAAAATGGTGGAAATAACTACTACAGAGCAGGATAAAGAAAAAAGAATGAAAAGAACTGAGGACAGTCTCAGAGACCTCTGGGACAACATTAAACGCACCAACATTCGAATTATAGGGGTCCCAGAAGAAGAAGAGAAAAAGAAAGGGACTGAGAAAATATTTGAAGAGATTATAGTTGAAAACTTCCCTAATATGGGAAAGGAAATAGTTAATCAAGTCCTGGAAGCACAGAGAGTCCCATACAGGATAAACCCAAGGAGAAACACGCCAAGACACATATTAATCAAACTGTCAAAAATTAAATATAAGGAAAACATATTAAAGGCAGCAAGGGAAAAAAAACAAATAACACACAAGGGAATCCCCATAAGGTTAACATCTGATCTTTCAGCAGAAACTCTGCAAGCCAGAAGGGAGTGGCAGGATATACTTAAAGTGATGAAGGAGAAAAACCTACAACCAAGATTACTCTACCCAGCAAGGATCTCATTCAGATTCGATGGAGAAATTAAAACCTTTACAGACAAGCAAAAGCTGAGAGAGTTCAGCACCACCAAACCAGCTTTACAACAAATGCTAAAGGAACTTCTCTAGGCAAGAAACACAAGAGAAGGAAAACACCTACAATAACAAACCAAAAACATTTAAGAAAATGGGAATAGGAACATACATATCGATAATTACCTTGAATGTAAATGGATTAAATGCTCCCACCAAAAGACACAGGCTGGCTGAATGGATACAAAAACAAGACCCATATATATGCTGTCTACAAGAGACCCACTTCAGACCTAGAGACACATACAGACTGAAAGTGAGGGGATGGAAAAAGATATTCCATGCAAATGGAAATCAAAAGAAAGCTGGAGTAGCAATTCTCATATCAGACAAAATAGACTTTAAAATAAAGACTATTACAAGAGACAAAGAAGGACACTATATAATGATCAAGGGATTGATCCAAGAGGAAGCTATAACAATTGTAAATATTTATGCACCCAACATAGGAGCACCTCAATACATAAGGCAAATACTAACAGCCATAAAAGGGGAAATCGACAGCAACACAATCATAGTAGGGGACTTTAACACCCCACTTTCACCAATGGACAGATCATCCAAAATGAAAATAAATAAGGAAACACAAGCTTTAAATGATACATTAAACAAGATGGACTTAATTGATATTTATAGGACATTCTACCCAAAAACAACAGAATACACATTTTTCTCAAGTGCTCATGGAACATTCTCCAGGATAGATCATATCTTGGGTCATAAATCAAGCCTTGGTAAATTTAAGAAAATTGAAATCGTATCAAGTATCTTTTCCGACCACAACGCTATGAGACTAGATATCAATTACAGGAAAAGATCTGTAAAAAATACAAACACATGGAGGCTACACAATACACTACTTAATAACGAAGTGATTACTGAAGTAATCAAAGGGGAAATCAAAAAATACCTAGAAACAAATGACAATGGAGATACGACGACCCAAAACCTATGGGACGCAGCAAAAGCAGTGCTAAGAGGGAAGTTTATAGCAATACAAGCCTACCTCAAGAAACAGGAAACATCTCGAATAAACAACCTAACCTTGCACCTGAAGCAATTAGAGAAAGAAGAACAAAAAAACCCCAAAGCCAGCAGAAGGAAAGAAATTATAAAGATCAGGTCAGAAATAAATGAAAAAGAAATGAAGGAAACAATAGCAAAAATCAATGAAACTAAAAGCTGGTTCTTTGAGAAGATAAACAAAATTGATAAACCATTAGCCAGACTCATCAAGAGAAAAAGGGAGAAGACTCAGATCAATAGAATTAGAAATGAAAAAGGAGAAGTAACCACTGACACTGCAGAAATACAAAAGATCATGAGAGATTACTACAAGCAACTCTATGCCAATAAAATGGACAACCTGGAAGAAATGGACAGATTCTTAGAAATGCACAAACTGCCGAGACTGAACCAGGAAGAAATAGAAAATATGAACAGACCAATCACAAGCACTGAAATTGAAACTGTGATTAAAAACCTTCCAACAAACAAAAGCCCAGGACCAGATGGCTTCACAGGTGAATTCTATCAAACATTTAGAGACGAGCTAACACCTATCCTTCTCAAACTCTTCCAAAATATTGCAGAGGGAGGAACACTCCCAAACTCATTCTACGAGGCCACCATCACCCTGATACCAAAACCAGACAAAGATGTCACAAAGAAAGAAAACTACAGGCCAATATCACTGATGAACATAGATGCAAAAATCCTCAACAAAATACTAGCAAACAGAATCCAACAGCACATTAAAAGGATCATACACCATGATCAAGTGGGGTTTATCCCAGGAATGCAAGGATTCTTCAATATACGCAAATCAATCAATGTGATACACCATATTAACAAATTGAAGGAGAAAAACCATATGATCATCTCAATAGATGCAGAGAAAGCTTTCGACAAAATTCAACATCCATTTATGATAAAAGCCCTGCAGAAAGTAGGCATAGAGGGAACTTTCCTCAACATAATAAAGGCCATATATGACAAACCCACAGCCAACATTGTCCTCAATGGTGAAAAACTGAAACCATTTCCACTAAGATCAGGAACAAGACAAGGTTGCCCACTCTCACCACTATTATTCAACATAGTTTTGGAAGTGCTAGCCACAGCAATCAGAGAAGACAAAGAAATAAAAGGAATCCAAATCGGAAAAGAAGAAGTAAAGCTGTCACTATTTGCAGATGACATGATACTATACATAGAGAATCCTAAAGATGCTACCAGAAAACTCCTAGAGCTAATCAATGAATTTGGTAAAGTAGCAGGATACAAAATAAATGCACAGAAATCTCTTGCATTTCTATACACTAATGACGAAAAATCTGAAAGTGAAATTAAGAAAACACTCCCATTTACCATTGCAACAAAAAGAATAAAATATCTAGGAATAAACCTACCTAAGGAGACAAAAGACCTGTATGCAGAAAATTATAAGACACTGATGAAAGAAATTAAAGATGATACAAATAGATGGAGAGATATACCATGTTCCTGGATTGGAAGAATCAACATTGTGAAAATGACTCTACTACCCAAAGCAATCTACAGATTCAATGCAATCCCTATCAAACTACCACTGGCATTTTTCACAGAACTAGAACAAAAAATTTCACAATTTGTATGGAAACACAAAAGACCCCGAATAGCCAAAGCAATCTTGAGAACGAAAAATGGAGCTGGGGGAATCAGGCTCCCTGACTTCAGACTATATTACAAAGCTTCAGTAATCAAGACAGTTTGGTACTGGCACAAAAACAGAAATATAGATCAATGGAACAGGATAGAAAGCCCAGAGATAAACCCACACACATATGGTCACCTTATCTTTGATAAAGGTGGCAAGAATATACAGTGGAGAAAAGACAGCCTCTTCAATAAGTGGTGCTGGGAAAATTGGACAGGTACATGTAAAAGTATGAAATTAGAACACTCCCTGACACCATGCACAAAAATAAACTCAAAATGGATTAAAGACCTAAGTGTAAGGGCAGACACTATCAAACTCTTAGAGGAAAACATAGGCAGAACACTCTATGACATACATCACAGCAAGATTCTTTTTGACCCAGCTCCCAGAGAAATGGAAATAAGAACACAAATAAACAAATGGGACCTAATGAAACTTAAAAGCTTTTGCACAGCAAAGGAAACCATAAACAAGACCAAAAGACAACCATCAGAATGGGAGAAAATATTTGCAAATGAAGCAACTGACAAAGGATTAATCTCCAAGATTTACAAGCAGCTCATGCAGCTCAATAACAAAAAAACCAACAACCCAATCCAAAAATGGGCAGAAGACCTAAATAGACATTTCTCCAAAGAAGATATACAGATGGCGTACAGACACATGAAAGAATGCTCAACATCATTAATCATTAGAGAAATGCAAATCAAAACTACAATGAGATATCATCTCACACCGGTCAGAATGGCCATCATCAAAAAATCTGGAAACAATAAATGCTGGAGAGGGTGTGGAGGAAAGGGAACACTCTTGCACTGTTGGTGGGAATGTAAATTGATACAGCCACTATGGAGAACAGTATGGAGGTTCCTGAAAAAACTACAAATAGAACTACCATACGACCCAGCAATCCCAATACTGGGCATATACCCTGAGAAAACCATAGGTCAAAAAGAGTCATGTACCAAAATGTTCATTGCAGCTCTATTTACAATAGCCAGGACATGGAAGCAACCTAAATGTCCATCGACAGATGAATGGATAAAGAAGATGTGGCACATATATACAATGGAATATTACTCAGCCATAAAAAGAAATGAAATGGAGGTATTTGTAATGAGGTGGATGGAGTTAGAGTCTGTCATACAGAGTGAAGTAAGTCAGAAAGAGAAAAACAAATACAGTATGCTAACACATATATACGGAATCTAAGGAAAAAAAAAAAAAAAAAAAAGGCCATGAAGAACCTAGTGGCAAGACGGGAATAAAGACACAGACCTACTAGAGAATGGACTTGAGGATATGGGGAGGGGGTGGGGTGAGATGTGACAGGGTAAGAGAGTGTCATGGACATATATACACTACCAAATGTAAAATAGATAACTAGTGGGAAGCAGCCGCATAGCACAGGGAGATCAGCTCGGTGCTTTTTGACCACCTAGAGGGGTGGGATGGGGAGGGTGGGAGGGAGGGAGATGCAAGAGGGAAGAGAAATGGGAACATATTGTATATGTATAACTGATTCACTTTGTTATAAAGCAGAAGCTAACACACCATTGTAAGGCAATTATACTTCAATAAAGATGTTTTAAAAAAAAAAAAAAAAAAAAAAAAAAGAGAATATGTGTATTATATCTTATATTTAACAGAATGTAGACTCTAAACATCTTTAAACATTTGTCCTAATGTGTGTGGGGGGGGGGGGGGCGGTCCGGTTTTTTCCCCAAAAATAATTGAATGACTATTCAATTTCAGATCCATCACTTCCCATTTGAGTTTTAAAGAATGATCATAAAAAGGGCTATTTTTGCAAAAACATTAAAGGTTTCTTCAGTTTTTTCATAGGTCTCTATTTTCTTTTGATCTTCATATCATTCTCTTTTGAGGCATTGTTCTAGTTATTATGGCTACATTAACAAATTACCCCCAAAACTTAGTGCCTTGAAATAACAACACCTAGCTTGCTCACAAATGGGCAATATGTGCAAGGTACAGTGGGGACAGCTTGTCACTCTCCACCTGTCATCGGCTGGAGCAGTCTGGGGGCTGGGATCATCTGCCAGCCTGCTCTTTCTCCTGTCTGGCACCTGGGCTGGAAAGACTCAGCTGGAGGCCAAAACAGCAAGGGTTCCTTGGGCTTTTTTCTCTCTCTCCCTGATCAAACCATGTGGTCTTTCTAGCATAGTGGCCTCAGATGGCTGGATTTTATACATGGCACCTCAAGGCCCCTAAGAGAGAAGGCAGAAGCCATATCACTTTTCATGACCTAGCCTGGGAAGTCACACAGCATCATTTCTGCCACATTCTATTCGTTAGAAGCAAATCTCTAAAGCCAGCCCATTTTCAAGGGGAGAATTAGGCTCTACCTTCTTTAAGAGGAGTGTCAAAGAATTTGTGAACATGTTTTTAAATTACCAAAACCATCTATCATGTCTTCTTCGTTGATTTCCTATTCTGATTGTTGACTGGTTCAACTCTGCCAGATCCATTTGTCATTGGTTCTGTGTAAATCTGTCATGTCAGATCCACGTCAGCTGGGATTTTTATCTGACTTATTCAGGGATAGTCTCCAATACCTAGTACCTGCTACATGGAAGGTGCCCAATAAATATTTGCTGATTCAACAGTTCTCCAATATCACTTTCGTTACCTTCATGAAATCCTGCATCCTTTATAAGATTTGTAATTTTACTCTGCAACCAGTTTTCCTTTTCTTTTTATGTAGTGTCTGAAGTTAACAACTTAAGGCAATCAACAAGAGACTAGTTTAAAATGATGTTAATAAGATGAGCAGAGATAGAAGCTAATATTACCCAAGGACATTGAAATGGGATTAATATTATAAGTGGTAACTTCATTTTGCTGGGGGCGGGGCACATAAGGAGCTCTGTTTCCTGCATGAAAGCTCATAACTGCAGGGCCCAGATAATGAAGACTTAAATAACAAGGACTCACAGATTACCTTTGAACAAATCAAAATCTCTCCTAGCTTCAGGTTTTTTGGTCATAAAAGGGCATTATCCCTCAAGTTCTAACATCTTGATGCTTTCAGAACTTGGAATTTTAGATCACGGTCATAGATATAGACATTTAGCATCCATGATGACAAACTTATAATTAATAACACTAGACAGCACATTCTCTGATTTCAAGCTATAGAACAAAGCTATAATAATCAAAACAATATGGTATTGGCAGACACAGATCAGTGAAACCAAATAGAGAGCCCAGAAATAAACCCATGCATATACATGGTCAAGTAATTTATGACAAAGGGGCCAAGAACATACAATGGGAGAAGAACATCTCTTCAATAAATGGTGTTGGGAAAACTGGACAGCCACATGCAAAAGAATGAAACTAGATCACTATCATACACCACACACAAAAATTAACTCAAAATGGGATTGACATATATATACTAATATGTATAAAATGGATAACTAATAAGAACCTGCTGTATAAAAAAAATAAATAAAATAAAATTGAAAAATTCAAAAAAACAACAAAAAAATAAAAACAGCCTGAGCTTGCATTCAGGAAAAAAAAAAAGTTTTAAAGATTTGAATGTAAGATCTGAAACCATTAAACTCTTAGAAGAAAACAGAGGCAATAAGCTCCTTGACATCAGTCTTAGCGATGACTTTTTGGATCTGACACCAAAAGCAAAGACACCAAAAGCAAAAATAAACAAGTGGGACTATATAAAATTAAAAGTTTCTGCACAGCAAAGGAAACTGTCAACAAATGAAAAGGCAGTTTACTGAATGGGAGAAAATATATGCAAATCATATAAGGGATTAGTATCCAAAATATATAAAGAACTCATACAACTCAACAGCAAAAAACCAAACAAATCCAACCTAAAAATGGGCAGAGATTCAGATGGCCAACAGGTACATGGCAAGATGCCCAACATCACTGATCATCGGGAAAATGCAAATAAAAACCACAATGAGCAAAACTACAATGACGTATCGCCTCACACTGGTCAGAATGGCCATCATCAAAAAGTCTACAAACATGGGGCTTCCCTGGTGGTGCAGTGGTTGAGAATCTGCCTGCCAATGCAGGGGACACGGGTTCGAGCCCTGGTCTGGGAAGATCCCACAAGCCGCGGAGCAGCTGGGCCCGTGAGCCACAATTACTGAGCTTGCACGTTTGGAGCCTGTGCTCCACAACAAGAGAGGCCGTGATAGTGAGAGGCCTGCGCACCGCGATGAAGAGTGGCCCCCCGCTTGCCGCAACTAGAGAAAGCCCTCGCACAGAAACGAAGACCCAACACAGCCATAAATAAATAAATAAATAAAATTTTTTTTAAAAAGTCTACAAACAATAAGTGCTGGAGAGGGTGTGGAGAAAAAGGAACCCTACTACACTGTTGGTGGGAATGTAAATTGGTACAGCCACTATGGAGAACAGTATGGAGGTTCCTTAAAAAAGTAAAAATAGAGCTACCATATGATCCAGCAATCCCACTGCTGGGCAATCCCTCTGGGATTAACATATACACAGTACTATGTATAAAACAGATAATCAACAAGGACCTACTGTATAGCACAGGGAACTCTACTCAATACACTATGATAACCTATATGGGCAAAAAATCTGAAAAAGAATAGATATATGTATATGTATAACTAAATTACTTTCCTGAAACTAACACAACATTGTAAATCAACTACATGCCAATATAAAATAAAAATTAAAAAAATAAAGTCAGTATATTAATCACACACAAAAACAAAACCCACAATGCGATATCACCTCATGCCTGTTAGAATAGCTATTACCAAAAAGGCAAGCAATAACAAACACTGATGAGGATGTGGTGAAAAGAGAGCCCTTGTGCACCGTTGGTGAGAACGTAAATTGATGCAACTAATATGGAAAACAGTATGGAGATTCCTCAAAAAATTTAGAATAGAACTATCCTATGACCAGAAACTCCACTTCTGGGTATTTATCCAAAGAAAATGAAAACACTAATTTGAAAAGATATATGCACCTCCATGCTCACTGTAGCATTATTTACAATGCCAAGACATGAAAAACCTAAATGTCCATTGATGGATGAGTGGATAAGGGAAATGTGGTATATTAGTATATATGTATAAACATGTGTGTGTATGTGTGTGTATTTGTGTGTCTGTGTGTGTATATATATTATGGAATATTATCCATAAAAAATAATGAAATCGGGCCATTTCTGACAACATGGATGGACTTGGAGGGCTAAGTGAAATAAGTCAGACAGAAAAAGATAAATACCATATAATCTCACTTGTATGTGGAATCAAAAAAAAAAAAGCTCACTGATACAGAGAACAGATTGATGGTTGCCTGGGGGTGGGGGTGGGAGGCGGGGTTGTGGGTGAAATGGGTGAAAGGGCTCAAAAAGTACAAATTTCCAGTTATAAAATGTGTAAGTCATGGGAACGTACTATACAGCACAATGACTACAGTGACTATACTATATTTCATATTCGAAAGTAGCTAGCTGGAGGATCTTGAAAGTTCTCAACACAAGAAAAACAACTGTAACTATGTATGGCAATGGATGTTAACTGTACTTATTGTGGTGATCATTTTGCAATATATAGAAATATCGACTCAAACTGTACACATGAAACTAATATGTCAATTATAACTTGATTTTTAGAAATTTTAATAACAATAATAATACTGATGTTTAACATAACTATTATTTACTATGCTATCACGCATTATGCTTTCCATGTATTACCTCATATAACCTTTATAGCAAACCTTTGATATAGGTGTTATTATTTCTATTCTTCCAATGCTCAAATAAACTACAAACTTTCCTCTGATAATGTGATGGAAACAGGACCAAACTCAAGACTAACAGCAGAGTGCATAACCCGCCATGCCTTCTCACTTCCCATTACTGCAGCACAGAATGATTACATCAGGCCTGGCTGTGAAACTACTCATACTGGAAGAGGGAGTCCACAGTAAGGGTCTGTCTCAGGCCTCAGCAAAGAACATTACATTACAAGAAAGACCAGATTATAACCCAGCTTCATAGACAGCTTTCTGTATACGCTGCCACATATCTTTCTCTGGTCTCCCAACAGATTTTCTGAATAACTCTAATTCAAAAGTCTCTCTTCTCAATGAACCAGAGCACATTTTTTCCTGGATAGTTGAGTCACTGCTTCCATTCTACCTTAAAATTACACAGAAATAAGGGTTTGACCCATTTTTAAGTAGTGTGTTTAGAATACCATATTTACAAAACAAGCTAGAAATTAGAGACAGCAAGGGTCTTTGTCCCTAAAGCTGATCCCCAAAAGCTCAAAATAGTTTGCAGACATTATCTAATTCACCGTCACAACAAAGCTGGCATTACCTTCTCCATTTTGCTCATGGAGAAACTGAAATAAGAAAATTATAGCCTGACTTCGACATTGTAAGAGGTGCTTCTGTTAACCCTATCACAGAAGCTAGTCGAGGGAAGGTTGGAAAAGAGCCAGACTGGCAGTGTTGTAGACCAGTTTTCATGCCGACTTCATCAAACATGCCTCAATACCCTGGAGATAAAAGAGTGGCTAGATGGGCTTCCGTGGTGGCGCAGCGGTTGAGAATCTGCCTGCCAGTGCAGGGGACACGGGTTCGAGCCCTGGTCTGGGAAGATCCCACATGCCGCGGAGCAACTAAGCCCGTGAGCCACAACTACTGAGCCTGCGCGTCTGGAGCCTGTGCTCCGCAACAAGAGAGGCCGCGATAGTGAGAGGCCCGCGCACCGCAGTGAAGAGTGGCCCCCACTCGCCGCAACTAGAGAAAGCCCTCACACAGAAACAAAGACCCAACACAGCCAAAAATTAATTAATTAGTTAGTTAATTTAAAAAAAAAAAAAGTAAAATGTTTCATCAATGCAATAATTCAGATGTTTCCTCTAAAGCCATCAAGAAACTTATTAAAAAAAAAAAAAAAAAAGAGTGGCTAGATGAGCCAGACCCTCTTCAACTAGAGGAGCTCAGCTTTGCATATTTTTTATCTATCTATCTATCTTTGGCTGCACTGGGTCCTCATTGCTGCACCCGGGCTTTCTCTAGTTGCGGCGAGCGGGGGGGTACTCATTGTGGTGTCTTCTCTTGTGGCGGAGCACAGGCTCTAGGCACGCGGGCTTCAGGAGTCGTGGCGCTCACTAGTTGTGGCGCTCAGGCTTACTTGCTCCGTGTCCCCTGCACTGGCAGGCGGATTCTTAACCACTGCAACACCAGGGAAGTCCCTGCATAGATTTTTATCTGCTTTATAGATTAGGATTTTGTGAAGGATTTCCTTAAGGGATCGACTTCTAAAAATGTGATGAAAACCACTGACCTGGCAATATTTTGGTTGTGTCACCTTAAAAAAATAAACATTTGGTAACATTCAATGGCTGTTCAAAAGCCCAAAAGGAATCATTAATGGCGAACCCTGAGCTTCTCCTATGTGCCCAGTGCTATGCTAAGCACATTACAAGCATTAACTTATTGCATCATGGTAAGCTACCATTTTACTAATGAGGAGATTGAAGCTTAGAAGAGTTAAGCAACGTGCCCAAGATCATCAAGCTGATGAGTGGTGGAACCAAGATAAAACCAAGCAGCCTACCTGTCCCTTTTTTTCTTAGAGGCTATGCGCAGGCTCCTGGGGTGTCAATCCCACGTCTGCCAAGGTACAAGGCCGCAGCAACGCAAAACACACAGTTTCTTTGTCGCAGGGGTCAGCTGTCCCTCCCGGCAGCAGCCAGGGCCCAGAAGTCTTCCCAGGAGACCGTCACTACCAGTACCGGCGCCTCTCCACTGACGAACAGCCTCAGAGCATTGCTCTCTCTTTCTGACCCAGCCCAAGTGCCAGCACGCTGTGATGGGGCAGCTGGCTTCTTCACCATGTCCCTCAGTCAGGAAACGCTTTCTTCTTGTGAACACCACGGGAGACGCTCCGGGGGCCTGGTCTGAGTAGGTGAAATATGGGGTTTCCCACAAAGGGAAACAAGGCACGCTGGAGCCTTCAGGGTGCACTTTGTGGCGATGAACGGGAGAGGACAGGGAAAGTAAGGCTCAGTCCAGATATTGGGGCAGGGAGAGGACAGCAGCGGACGCGGTAAACGCACCGCAATCCGACCCAAGACGGTGCCGCCTACGCTTCCCCGAGGAAGCCCGATCTCGCGGGATCTCGCGGGAGTTCTGCAGAGGTGGGCTGGAGAGCCCCGGAATGAGAAACACCCGGTAAGGATTCTGGCTCGTGCTACCTTTCAAGCAAACCCCGATCCTCATGGACACTTCCCCATTCTGCGCACCCCCCCTACCCCTGCGTGCTCCCTAGTCAGTCACAGAGCTGCGGCTCGCCCCAAGGGCTAATTTGGGTGTGGGAGACCCACCAACCTCTTGCCCTGTGGAGGTGCAGGGGCAGGACCGCCTGAAGCCTGGTGGGGGCAGTGAGCTGCGCATGCGCCACCGCAAGTTTCTAGGCCTGCAGGAGGCCCAGGGCAGGGGCTCTGGGTTGGGGCTCCGAGGGGGCCAATCTAACGCATGCCAAGGTCCAAATCAGGAGCAGCCCAACACAGTCCTTGCTGTTAACCATGCTGCTACCCGGTCTCTAACCTAATGAAGTCCCTGTTAAAGATAGAACTAGAATGTGTACTCCTTACAAAGACTACAGAACAGACAAAAGCAAAGGCAAGGTGTTATAAAGAATTTGGGTAGTTTTTGTCCTGAGTTCCTGGAAGGAAGCCTCTAAATCCTTGGAATTTCCAGAGTAATAGGACTGTCTTTGTTATTCTTAGTGGACCCTGATAGTTTATGCTAACAAGATCATTCAAGATGAACCCTATGTAGTTTAAGCTAATGACAGGACTCAGGATGGGGGCCAGCCACACCTGAAACACCACCATTTGACTAGGCGATTGAGGCTTTGAACCGTAGTGATATCAGCCCGATCTCTGGGGAAGACTAGAGATTGAATTCAACCTTTTGGTCAGTAATTCAGTGAATCGTGCCTGCATAATGAAGCCCCAATAAAAACTCCAGACACAGAAGGTCTAATGAGCTTTCCTGGTTGGCAGTACTGTGTGTGTATTGTTACACACTGATGAGTCTGGGAAAGTGATGCATCCTGACTCCAGGGTAGGAGGAACCCTCATGCTGTGCATCTCTTCTGGCTGGTTCTGATTTTTATCCTCCTTGCTGTAATAAAATGGTAGTCATAAGTATAGCACTTTCCTGAGTTCTGTGAGTCATTCTAGCAAATTATTCCAAAGTGGTGGGCACCCCCAAATTTGTACTGATTGGTCATAAATGAGCATGGCTTGGGAACCCCCGAGTCTGTGGCTGGTGTCTGAAGTAGGGAAGTCTTGTGGAGGACTGTGCCCTTAACCTGTAAAGTTTGGCCTAAGTCTGGGTAGTTAGTGTCAGAAGTCATTGCTCAAAGCTATGTGGAAACTCCTATATTCATCTCAACTTGGCTAAAAAATATTTTCAGGATTCAGAACCAACCATCACATGGCTTTCATGAGCAACAGTATTCTCAGGGCTGTTGCTTCTGTGTCCATGCTTCATTAGCCCACTTAAGCAGGTGATCTTAATTTAACCCACCAGACCCAGGGCTCACTCAGGATAATGAGGAACCACCACAGCTGCCTCAAGATCCCCACAGGGGGAATCTCTGCTCATTGGCTCTATGAGTTTTCCTCCCTTACACTTTTATTCTTTTTGCACCTCCACTGTGAAACAGTCTAAGATTTTGTTGCTCATTAAAATAAAAAGGGAATCTTTTGCACTGTTCTTCAGATCTCTAACTGGCTACAAGTCTGGACACAGGTTTTAAGAACACTAAGTATGTTTATTAGATGAGAAAAAGCATAGAATAGATCAATCAGTGATTTAAGATAAGATTTGAATTAAGCTTAGGAAAGGGGATAGAATCTCAGAATTATAGGATTAATGTCACTCATAAAGAACTAAGTAGAAAAAAAAAAAAAAGAACTAAGTGGCAAATTTGGAAGCTATAAAAGTCCTCAAAGATTATCTAGTTCAAGACCTTCATTTTGGATGTTAGCTAGACTCACTGTGGTGATCATTTCGCAATATATACAAATATTGAATCATTATGTTGTACACCTAAAGCTCATATAATATAACATTATATGTCAATTATATCTCAATTTTTAAAAAATTTATTTTGCAGGTGAGGAAACTAAGTCCCAAAAAGGTCACAGTGAAATGTCTTCCCCTAAATTACAAAGTAAGGAAACTGAAGACAGTATTTTCTTGGAGTGTATTTTATTTTTAGATGTCAAACTTGCTAAAATTCTTTTTTCCAAGGCAGAAAATTCAAACCAGCAACGTGATATCTTATTCACATCGTTTGAAAATGTCACTGGTAATAGTAGAATGATCACATGATTATATCATGACTTAATGTGGGAATCTTCCAGGTTTTTGGAAAGAAGGGTCTCAGTTTTTATTTCCATGGAAGCTATTCTCTTTCTAGGAGAGTAAGGGAGTGAAAAATCAGGTATCCTAGATCCTCTTTCTAGAGCTACAGAGAGTTTCTATGCCTCTTTTCTGAATTGTTTCCAGTTTTTCAGTTATAAAATTGGATGACATAAAACATGGCTTGTTTTCATAGTAGATGTATCTCTGATAGTGTTTCAGTCATATTCTTAATCCAGCAAGGGACTTTGCAATTTAAGAAAATTCTAATGTGAATTCTTTTATAAAACCAAAAAGAAAATTTTCTCTAATGTAAATAACTTACCCACAATTTTTCTGTTTTATAAATTCTGATTTCTGTATGTAGAAGGTTTTTTTAATGAGGTTCCCCTGTATCTTAATATTATTCTTCACTTATTCTGGGATGACATGAGAAAAAGGCAGATGAATGAGGCAAAGTGCTTGGATATCCTCACAAAAAGCCACCTGATTCAGGCAGAGCAGACAAAAACACAAAGGCTTTATTTCCTTTATCCTGAACTAGCAAAGCTGTTTTTCAAGATCCAATCAGAATGTACAGCAGCAAATAGCTTGCAGATGTTTAATACATGATCAAGTGCACCTCACAGTTTCACCCAAACACCTAATGTATTATTCTAGTAGGCTGTGAGAGGCAAGCATCAATCAGCATTCAGGCTACCTCATCCTTTCCCAAGGTGAAAGAACTAAAACAACTGTATTATCTGTATGACTATCACTCCTGTTTTATTTGGAGCTGCATTCCACTCTGACCATCAGAGAAGCAATGACATAGTTTTACTGCTGCTCTTATTAAATATTATTACCGTGGTGCAAGCTTGACGGTCGAGAGAGGAGAAAAAGGAGGCAGCTTCATTGCCCAAAGGAGATCCAGTAATCAGATGGTCTGCAGCCTGAAGAGGACATCAATCTTCTGAATCCAATTCTGACTACACACTTTAGCAAGTTACTGTATGGTCTCAGTATAAAATGTTGACGGTATTAAGGCAATTGCTAACCTAAAAAGTATGTGTTTAAGAAAGAGAACAAAAGGGAGGGCTATAGAAATTGAGAACAGTGTTAAGAATACTAACTGAGATTTTAAAAAACAGTGCTGAAAATATATTGGTCTCACCATCAGATTTTTTTCTCCCATTTTTTCTCCCATTATAGTCCTTTGTCTTCTTTGTCTTTTTTTTTTCTTTGATGGCAGTATAGCATCCAACCTGCCCCCTTCCTGGTTTTGAGGTGTACCTACCTCCTACCTCCTTGAGCATTCTCTTAGAGGGTTCCAGAAGCTCCCACCCCTTGGTAGGCAATGCCAGCACACAATCAAGGCTCAGCCTGTCAGATGTTCTCACCTACCTGAATTCTGAGCAAGTGAAGCAAAGATAAAGGGTTGGTTAAATGTCCTCATGGCAGCAACATGACCACAGCAATGACGTGGCCAGATTCCCTTGCGACTCGACTCTCTAGTTCATGTTCATTTGCAAAACATGATCTCCCAACCTCCACTATGCTTTCCATATGTCCCTTCTTTGCTTTAGAGTCAGAGTTGATCTCTGTTAATTGCAACCCAAAACATCATAACCGATATCCATCATTATGAGATTTCCATGAATGTGAGAGTGAGGCCAGAATGGGGAGACAGCCTAAGGGAAGAAAGTATGCTTTCCAAAAAGCTCATTTTTATTCTAGGTTCCTGTTTTATGTTTTTTAATAATATGAGAAACATATACAGAAAATGAATACTCTTTCTCATATGTTTATTATTGCTACGCTATGTATGAGGTACTTTTGTACTGTTACCCATCTCTCTGGTTAGGTGAATTCCCAAGAGTAACTAGGGAAGTGAAATGATTGATAACATGGTAGAGTTCTTTCAATAATCCCGTCCCTGCAAATGAGCTCAAGAGATATCCCTTAGGACTGAAGTAGAAACACAGTAAGAAATCCAACAAGGGATGCAAAGTTCTGAAACTGGAAGAAAAGTAGGTTTTTTACCTTGACAGGAAGCTGAACTGGCATGAAGACATTTTCAGGAAGGATCCTTCAACCATAAAGATCCAGAAACTTAAGAGAAAACAAGCCCAGCCACTCTTTGCCCTAACCCCCAAAGAGTAAAGAAGCTTAAGTGTCGCTGAAAGCTGCAAATGGAGGGTATATGGATGAGAGAAGGTGAGATCAGAGCACCAGATAGCCTATATTCCAGGAAGAGATTGTGTAACCACAGAGAGAATAGCCTTCTGCATTCAGGAAAGACTTGCCTGAGTGACTATACAGATGAAGGAGAGCCTAACCCTAAAGGGGATGACAACAGGGCTCATACGCAGAATTAAAGGCTCAGAAGTAAGTCTCAGCAATGCCAACAAGAAACTATCAGTCCAGCTTGCTTTAGATCATCAATCTGTGCTCTGAAAATGCATCTCCATCTATGTTGCATATATTTTTGGGTGCATGTATATAGTTATTTGGGTGTTGGTGTTGATTGTATTTCCCTTTTTTTCCTTCTAAAATATTCCACTTGTCTTTGCTGAGTTAAGAGGAAAGGATCTGGGAGAACTACCATACTCAACTTGACCTTGGAATAAAGGCACACTAAGAACTCTGATCATCACTAATTGCTGACTCTCCAAGCCAGAGAAAACACACACACACACACACACACACACACACACACACATATGCACACATGCAAACCAGAAGGTCTGGGACCAGATCAATACTCACTGAAGCCAAATTGGCACATGAAAATTGAGCTCACAGGAAGCTTGAGTCATTACCACCAGTCCCTAGGAAGTATACAAAAATGAAGTGCCAATGGGTCATTAAGAACACATCTTCATGGTGTGCATCTACAAGGACATCTGAAGGGGTTCAACTCTGCAAGACTATAAAGTCCCCAGCTGGGGTACTCCTTAATTAGGAGTACCCTAATTAAGAACCTAGGCCCTGGAGTCAGCCAGACCTGAGTATGCCACCCAGCTGGGTGACCTCAGCAAGTCACTTAAACATGGTAAACTAAGGATAATAACATCTACTTTGTAGGATTATTTTGAGATTAAATGAGATATATGTGTTATAGACTGCACATTTGTGTCTCAAAAAAATTCATGTCAAAACCCTAATCCTCAATGTGATGGTATTAGGAGGTGGGGCCTTTGGGAGGTAATTAGGTTTAGATGAGGTCATGAAAGTAGAGCTCCAATGATGAGATTAGTGTTCTTATAAGAAAAGAAAGAGGGACTTCCCTGGTGGTGCAGTGGTTAAGAATCAGCCTGCCAATGCAGGGGACACGGGTTCGATCCCTGGTCCAGGAATATCCCATGTGCCGCGGAGCAACTAAGCCCGTGAGCCACAACTACTGAGCCTGCGAGCCACAACTACTGAAGCCCGCATGCCTAGAGCCTGTGCTCCGCAACAAGAAAAGTCACCGCAACAAAGAGCAGCGCCCGCTCACTGCAACTAGAGAAAGCCGGTGCGTAGCAATGAAGACCCAAAGCAGCCAAAAATAAAGATAAATAAATAAATAGATAGATAGGTAAATAAATAAAAGACTAGAGCTCAGTCTCTCCACCACATGAGGATGTAATGAGAAGATAGCTATTTGAAAACCAAGAAGAGAGCCCTTACCGGACACTGAATCTGCTGATACCCTGATCTTGGACCTCCCACCTTCCAGAACTGTGAAAAATAAATTTCCATTGTTTAAGCCACCCAATCTATGGTATCTGATTATAGCAGCCTGAACTAAGTATATAAAGCTTTTTGCACAGTGCCTGGTATATAGCAAATATTCATAAAAATAAGAAAAATATATAAATAAGAATATAGGTAAATAAAAATAAATGTGGAAATTTTTTAAAATGGAAATTTTTTTTAAATAAATAAATAAATGAAGCCACTAACTAAGCAAGTCTGGATTTCAATCAGGTTCAGAAAAGGTTTCACTTACACCACTAATCTAATTCCAGGAAAACAGCTGGAAAGATGAACTAGAATGGGCACACTTTTTGAATATACTTATTTGCGGTTTTTATTTGGAAGAAACGGAAGCAGCAGCTGCCACCATCCCCACGACAAGCCAGGAAGCTGACAAATACCGTGGAGGCTCTGTCACGGGAACAGTGACTCTCCAGCCAGCTTCATGTGGGAAATCAGGAGGACAGATTTTCTTAGGTGATTTTCTCATTCATTGTGATTTCTGCTTGGCTAGAAAGAGTACATAAGCTGTTTGTCTCAAATGAACGCTCCAGTAGATAAAACACCAAAAGGGGGTATGGGAAACATAACAAAATAAAAATTGCTATACTGGCTTAGACCAACTGTCTGACAATAGCACCAAGAGATATTTTGTAGGAAAGAGTTGTAATTTCCTCCATAATCACGACCTCACAAGCTTAGCAGCAACTCCTAAATGTCCTTAAATCCCTATTAAGGCTCTATCATACACAACTTTACTTAAACCTTACTTGAGTTTTATACTAGCATTTTCAGCTAATACTGTGCATGGGGCAATGACTTTCTTTATTTAACTGACTTTTATTCCTATGTTTTGTTCCTCTTGATTGCAACCTTGATTCACTATATAACCTGAAGCAAGTCCCCAAGCTGATTCTGTCTTAATATCTCCATCTATAAAATGGAAAAATAATAGTGGCTCCTTGGCGGGGTCACAAATAAAACGAAGAGATTCCCGGAGCTACATTTTTCTCTGCTGTGAGCTCTACAAAGGAAGAAAGGGGCTTCAAACCAGACACTTGAGTTCCATTTTCTGTGCTAATTCATATTAATCCCACGAGACTCAAATAATGGAATAATGGAAGAGAGAAATAGAAGAGGGAAGGGAACTAGGGAATATCTTGGGTTCAGGTTGAAGTGTACATCATTGAACCAACAACAACAACCAAAAAAAAAAAAAAAAAAAAGTGTGCCCATCCACAGCTGAAAGGTATTAGGGCTAGATTACTCACCTGGATTATAATACTGCAGAATATATGTGACTACTACCAGATGGTCGCTTATAAATAAAAATGTTTGGTGAGAGTAAGGATAAAAATGGATTTTTTTTTCCTTTTGAGCTAGAGAAAATCCAAAGACAAGTAATGCTGAATTATCAAAGCAGGGAAAATCAATTACAGGCTATGTGTATACACCTAAATCACCCAGATCACATTGGAATTTGACAAGAAACATTTATTATCATATATCAAATTGGTTCCAGACATGAGTTACTTTAATCACCCTTTTATGTCATGTAGGAGATATAATTAGGAAATTTAATATGTTCTATTCAGGAGGAAGAACTATGGAAAAGCACAATTACAGAGAAGTTAACACGCTAAGCAGGACAGAGTGAGCAATTAAATGACACAGTGATCTCTCCCTTATTAAAGACAAAAGAAACTTTTAATAAAATAATGTAGTCACTTCCAGAAAGCCAAAATGAGTCCTGTGTGAAACAGTTGTATGTAACTCAGTCATCTTAGTTTCTTTGGAATTGAATTTTGGAATTTATTGAGGAAATAATAATTAAAAGTAAATACCCTCTAAATAATTTATTACAGTCTTATGATACTCATATTTGTTAACTAGGTAAAGAGACAAAATTTTGCTGCTGGAAGAACGTATAGCAAAGGTAGTTGCTCTATTTGTTATAATGCTGAAAAATGTTCTTAATTAAGTCATATTAATGTAAGTGCAAATAGAATTCTTTGGGTCCGCTTCCTCTTACAAAGAGGTTTTAAATATTAAATGAAAGCAAATGCAAACTACCTTAGTTTGTCCATCTTGAAGATGAAAGTTGAATGACCTTGTGTCAAGGGAATGCAATATAGATTAATTAGCTAATTAGGTCTTTGTTGTATCCAGTGCCATGGAAGGCAAAGAGTACCTGAGGCCCTGGCTCAAGCCAACCATTTTATCTGAAACACCAAGGCATTCAAGTCAGCACAAGGGACTGTCACCAGATCAGAGCAGACAAACGAATAAACCATAATTAAAGGTGTGGTTTAGTGCCTGGAGAATCAGGGGAACTTGCTCCTTGCTAGTGTTGTGGCTTCATCTAGTCACTTGATGCCTTTGGGACTCAGGTGCCTAATGAGGAAAATGAGAGCGGTTGACCTTCAAGGAGTTTTTCAACACTAAAATTCTATGGCACACAATTTTAATACCTAAGAGAAGCAAACAAATCACTCTCCACATGAGAGAAAGGTGCCGACTTGTAGAGGATGGAATCATATCGTGTACCATACTTTGCAAGTCCAAGCCAAGGTCGACTGACCAGAAGTCCTCCCACCACTGAACTGCCTTCCACTTGCAGCCACCAGCAGACCCAGGAAGCCCAGGAAAATCCTTAGAGGCTGAAAACCTAGTGACAAATTCCCTAGATCTCTGGCAAGGTAGATCTCAAGGTCTAGTACCTCCTCATCAATTTCTTCTTGACTGCTGTGACTCCCTTTCCAATTTGTTCCTGCAGATAACTGAGTTGCCCCTTTGGTTTAGAACACTCATAATGCCTCCTCCATTCTTCACTCACACAAATGACATGTTAGGTTACTTTCATTCTTCCTCTCATTGTTTATTCATTCATTCACTGGTCTAGCACTTATTGAGTACCTACTATGGGCAGCTGTCTTTACCAGGTCTTGATCGCCTTTGACTAGAACGCTGTGTATGTAGAGCCAGTGTGTTGGTTTGCTGGGGCCAGCAGCTCTCTTCTCTGGAGTTAAACTGCCTGAGTTCAAATCCCAGCTCTCCCACTTTCTGTGTTATCTTGGACAAGTGCTTCAACTTCCCTGTGTCTCAGTGCTCTCATTTGTTCTTATTTGTGATTAATAGCAGGAACTACCTCATAAAGTTTTATCGAGGGCTAAATAAGTCAGTCTGTGTTTAGCGCCTCAAAAAGCACTTGATAAAATCTGATAAGCACTCAATATAGTTTAGTTCTTATCATTATCTGCAAACTATCTGAATCAGTCTGAGATCAGCAGCCCTCTGGCTGAGCTGCTGATGACATTTGACACAGTGCCTTCTATTTAAAACATGATATTTCATGGCTGTGGAGTTGTTTGTCCACTTCAAAGGGCCATTGGGAATGGATTTGAGGAGCATTTGTCACTGACAAGGATTAGTGAAGCAAGCAGAGTTGCTACCTCAGAGAGCTCAGGGCAATGACAGCCACTTTGTCCAAGCCTGAGCAGTAGCAAAAGGATGGCAACAGCCCCCAAAAATGAACCAGACAAGGAAGTATTGGCAGGCAAAGCCAGGATGACCTGAGGATTTGCTCTAGCCACCCCTTTTTGAAGGTACAGAAGTCTGTGTTGCATATTTATCATGATGGAAGCATTTGCCATGCCTGGTTGTTGACAATAGTGGTAATGATAGTGATAGTAATAATTATTGTAGTAATAGTAGTATTTGAAATAATAGTGATGGTAGCAGGGGTATTCAGTGGTAATAGAAATAAAAGTAACTGTGATAGTGGTAGTAATAGTAGCAATGGTGTAGTAATCATAGTGGCGGTAGTAGCAATGGGGTAGTAGTCATTGTAGCAGTGGTGATAACCATGGCAGTATTGGTAGCAGCAGGAGTGAGTGCCATAGAGTAACAGCTACATTTTTACAGGACTATTCAAAGCACTTTACATTTATTAATTCAATTCACACAACTACCCTATGAAGTAGGGATTATTATAAGTGTCCATTTTACAATAGCGCCTATAACATTTTGAATTATTCAGTTCTAACTGATACCAAACTTGATTATGCTAGTTCCAACAGGATCTCAGTAAGACTGTGGTCCTTTTAACTCAACTCCTCCTGATCCCACGCACTGAAACCCCCTCGCCACTTACATAAGCTGAAGTCCCAGGACCTCTGCACCCTTGTAGTGTCTTCTAGTAGGAAAGACATTCACTATGCAATGCGAAATTGCTTGCTTGCTTTCAATAGAGGTGTCTCTTGGCAAAAATGAGTGGGGGAAAGGTGTTGCCCTCTGATGGTGGGTACTCTATAAAGTGGTTGGCTAGACTGCCAGAAGGACAAGAAGGAAAGGAGAAGTTGTCCCTCACCTCCTCTTGGGGAAGCAGAGTCATCATACATCCTCAGAGTCAGAGAGAGCCCTGTCCTCGAATATCTGTCACAGCCTGCCTTCACACAGGACTCGTTCTTTCCCTTCAATGAGTTAAGGAGTCTCTAGAAAAGCTATTTCAAGTAGTGGTTAAGAGTCAGATATATTGGTGTGCAAATGCCAACTCCCTCACCACCTGAATGTCTCTCTGAGACTCAGTTTCCTCCTCTGTAAAATGAGGATAATTATTACCACATAGAGCTGTTGTAAGATATGAGACAGAAGGCAGGCACATCAAGAGGCTGACCCAGCACTCGGCACATATCAAGCCTCAATAACTATTACCCATTACTATTACTGTGGTTACTGCCATTATTCTTTTCCTTCAAACCATTAAATTCATTATTGTTATGAATAAATACCCAAGTAATCCTCGCCCCCTCCCAAAATCTTATTTAATTGTGCTACCCAAATAACACAGAAATACAATTTTAGGTTTGTAGTGTCAGAGAATCATCCAGATCTCCACTGCTCAAAGATGCTGTATTGGTCTCCTATTGCTATAACAAATGACCACAAACGTAATGGCTTAGAAAAACACAATGTTATTATCTTTCAGTTCTGGAAGTCAGAAGACTAAAATGGGTTGTCAGGAGGCTCTAGAGGTAAATGTGTTTCTTGCCCTTTCCAGCTTCTAGAGGCTGCCCACATCCCTTGACTCATGGCCTCACATCACTCCAGTCTCTGCTTCCATCTCCTTCTTGGCTCTCCTACCTTCCTCTTTCCCTTACAAAGACCTTTGAGATTACATTGGGCCCACCCGGATAATTCAGGATAATCTCCCCAACTCAAGATCCTTAATTTAATCACAAAGCCCCCTTTGCCATATAAGTTAACATATTCACAGGTTCCAGGGATTAGGATTTGGACACCTGTGAAGGACCATTATTCTACTTACCACAGATGCCATGAAGGACTAACCATAGAAAACACTGAGTTGTCTCCGCAGAGTTCCCCACTCCTTACTCAAAGTTTATACATTCATTTCTGATCCTCTATCATGCCCTGATCCTCAATATGTTACCCAACTTCTCTGAGGGTTGGTTTCTACATATGCCAAACAGGAATGGTCACACTGTATGTTATCATGTTATTTGGGAAATAACAAATGTACTTGGGTTGTAAAATGTTTAGCAAATTTTAGAATAAAATGCTGCATAAAATGAACGAATAATAATTTAAATGCCTCACAAGTCAATTAATAGACTCAAACTGCTTTGAGATCTTTGGATAAAAGGCATTCTTCTGATGCCAAGTATATGTTGGTGCTTTGCCTTTGTCCTCACTTTCAGCCATATATCAAAAGCACACAAGTTCATTTCTTCTCTTTCAGATAAACTATCTAATTTTCTACCCCTGTGGTTTTTCTTAATAGCTCCCTCCCCCCAAGCCTTCTAGTGGGAGAAGTGTAGCTCAATTTCTTCACTGGGTGTTCTATGGCTGGATGGATACGGCCTCTTTGACTAGTCATTTTCTCTCCCTTTGTTCTTTTGCTACCTCTGACATGGTTTTTTGCTGTGTAGTTGTGAGTTTGCCACCTCTCTTTTGAGCCTCATCAAGGGCTGCTCTGGCCTGATACATAGATTTCTTTCTTGTTTCACAGTCTCCAGGGGAAATGGAGTCGATATGGTTGTTCACCTGCTGAGTTAAGAGTTTGCCCTCAACACATGCCATATTATTTTATTCTAGTTACAGGGAGCATGCAGTGATTGTACTTCCATGTACTCCCACATGAAAATGGAAAAGAAGCCACTGTGTGGCCTTCAGAATCCCTTATGCATTGCCTTTGCTGCCAGCAGGTGGGCAGAGATATATACCTACTATACTCAGGAAAGAAGGTACAGATGACTCCACCTTTTGAAGTTGACCTTCCCCAGAAACCAAGACCTGCAGAAAAGCAAACCTCTATTTGCTTTTTAAAAAACAAACCAAAAGTTGCATCACATTTTTTAACATGTCTAAAGAGACATGACTGCATTTATGCTCCCCTTCATCTCCTTCCCAGGAAAAGCAGTTATGTAGATTTATCAGTCACCACTTAGATAGTTCAGACAGGGGGAATTTAGTACAAAAAATAAAAAGAGACAACGGTAATAGAAATGCTGGCTAAGGGGAAGGTGGCATTACCTAGAGCCTGGCAACTGCAGAAAGTCGCCAATCCTCCCATAGCTGGAGGAGTGAAGGGGAGAATGCGATGTTACCCAGAGTCCACCGGCACATACTCCCTGCTGAGGTTGCAACTGATGGCTCTGCCATTATATTAGTTCTCTATTGCTCTTGTGTAACAAGTTACCTCAAAATGTAATGGCCTGAAACAACACACATTTACTACTTCACAGTTTCTGTGGGTCAGGAATCTGGCATGGCTTAACTGAATCCTTTCTCTGCTCCAGGGTCTCTTCAGGAAGCTGTCAAGGTGTCAGTTAGGCTATACTCATCTGAAGGCTCAAATGGGGAAGGATACACATTCAGGCTCATGTGGATGTTGGCAGGATTCAGTTCCTTGTAGGCTGGTGGACCTCAGTTCCTTGCTGGCTGTTGGCCAGAGTTCACCCTCAGTTCCTTGCCATGAGCATCTCATGAAGAGGGTGCCTTGCTTCATCAAAGCATGCAAGCTGAGGGACTTCCCTGGTGGTCCAGTGGTTAAGAATCCATGCTTCCACTGAAGGGGGCACAGGTTCAATGCCTGGTCATCGGGGAACTAAAATTCCTCATGCCGTGTGGTGCGGCAAAAAAAAAAAGCATGCAAGCTGAGAAGGCAACAGAGAGAGTCTTCTAGCAAGACAGTAGTCAAAATCTTTTGTAACAAATCACAGAAGTGGTATCCCTCAACACTGCAATATTTTATTTGTCAGCAGCAAGTTACTTTAGGGGAGAAGATTATACAAGGCCATGAATATCAAGAAGCAAGGATCATTGAAGGCCATTTTGGAGGCTATTGTTCCCCGGCTGCTTAGGAGGAACCCAGGAGCCCCAGCTCCTACTGATGATGCTGGAACCACCCCCAATGCTATTGGACCTCCAGTCACCCATGCCACCATCCTCTGCTACCACCTTCACAGCCAAATGAATGGTCTTCCATTCCTACCACTTTCCAATCTCCCACAAGTGCTTCCATTGACAAACCCTACCTAGAGTCCAGCTACCAAGGGAGTCTAGAAAAGTTTCCAGCAGCTTGCAATTCAGAGGAGAGGAAATAAGGATGGGAATAGGACTAACAACAGACAATAGCTGGCACAATAGGAAAAGGTTGGTTCCAGTCATGTCTTGCCTCTTTGCCTTTTCCCTGTCTTCAAAGCTTAGCTATCCTGTTCCCTGTCCTTGTCTCCTCAGAACTCTCATTTTTGCCAAGTACCACTGGATGATAGTGGGAAGTTTTTAAGGTGATTCAATTCAACAAAGTCTATTATAGAGATGCTATGTTTCAAGCATGCTAGGGGCTAGAGATGCAAAGACAAAAAAGAAATAGTTCCTGCCCTTGAAGAGTATGCAGTTATGCCAGGGACACAGATGTCTATAAAACAAAGTGATAAGTGCTACACTACAGGTACATTCTGACAGATTGATTGACAGACCATACAGATCTGTCCTGGATTGGCTGCAGGTTATCTGCACTCTTGGTTCTTGCTGGGGAAAAAAAATGCAACCTTGAACTCTCAGTCATAAAATCCTTATCAAATATATTTACAATAAATTTATGGAGGTTTACCTAAAAGACAAACAGCCCATCTATTAATTCAGATATCCTAAAATTTACTATTTATGTACATAGAAGCATAATTCAGTTTGAAAAAAAATCTATGAAGAACTAAAACAACATGAGCCACAGCCTTGTTTTCACACCTCAATAGAACTGCTTTTGCTTGGCTGTACTTTGATGTCTCATCGTCTGCCTAGAATGAACAACATTTTTAAACTGCTGAATGGAATAAAATATGCACCCAATGTAGGAATGTTGAGATTGTCCTCCCCTACATCACACTGTGCTCATTTTCTAAGGACCCCATGGAGGAGTTCTTCTCAGATCTCAGATTCAGGAAGAGTTTTTTTCAGAACATCTCATCTGTTTTTGTCTTACAGATGCAGGAAAATCTTATAATTCATTGTGTTTCCATTTTTGCTTTAGCTGCCAGAAGCTTAGGTCCAAATCTGTAGTCCTCTTGAGCAACTGTACCAGAGTGGGTGGCAGGTATTTATTTTGCTGCTCTTGCTTACCCTTGACCCCAAATTCTCCTTTATCCTTTTGTAGGTATGTTGGTAAGCTATCTCAAATTATCCGCAGACCGAGGAGGTGTATGTTAATTACAAATGAATTGTACAAGTTTACGTATGGTGCTATTTTTACTTAGGAAGAAGGATCAAGAAAACCATAGAAAGAAGTGATACTTGATCTGAGCCTTGGAAAATTATGACAGTTATCCAGTCTGAGAAGATCTTTCCAGGCCAAGAGAAAAGACTTACAGGCATAAAGATGCACATAGGTTTATAAGACCAGATATAGGGGAAGGGAGGATATAACACTTACATGTTTATTTTCCTAGGAATGCATTATCCCTCCCAGTTAGAAGAGCACTTAGCCTATTAAAATGCACCTTTAAACTCATGAGCCCTTAAGGAATGACTCTACTGATAGTAGTTTCTATCAGGAGAAAAAAAAGTATTTTTTGATCAAGCATTTTTTTTTTTTAATTTTTTTTTTTAAATTAATTTATTTACTTATGGCTGTGTTGGGTCTTCGTTTCTGTGTGAGGGCTTTCTCCAGTTGCGGCAAGCGGGGGCCATTCTTCATCGCGGTGCGCGGGCCTCTCACTATCGCGGCCTCTCTTGTTGCGGAGCACAGGCTCCAGACGCGCAGGCTCAGTAATTGTGGCTCACGGGCCTAGTTGCTCCGTGGCATGTGGGATCTTCCCAGACCAGGGCTCGAACCCGTGTCCCCTGCATTGGCAGGCAGACTCTCAACCGCTGCGCCACCAGGGAAGCCCCAATCAAGCATATTTTTGTTTATTCAAATTATGAGGGCTTCCCATGCTGTCCACAGGTTGGCTAACCTAGATGCTGTCACAGGTCTGTCCCAGAATGGGCATAGTCATGGTAAAACCAGAGAGCCTATCCCCCAAAGCCTAGTTCACAGTTTTCTGCTCCTGCAAAGTCATCTCCCAGCCCACCTAAGCCTATAGTAAGGGCAAAAGAGCTCCAGGGGGTAAGGGCAGAAGATCTTAGACACGGAGTGGGGGTTGGGGGGAGGTGCTGCTGTATTGTCTGGTACCCACAAAACTTTGAGCAAGTTACTTCCCTAGTCCTCATTTTCTCCTTACAATTTGGATGTCTGAGATCCAATGTTTTTAGCTGATCTCATTATTCTATAATTATACTGCCTATCTTGACAATCTGTGATATTCAATGATTTTCCCAATCTATAAACCATCTATATACATCACCATAGACTCCCAGTAGCTAGAGATGACTTTAAAAATGAGTCATTCACCATGCTTCAGGCAGGAAATTAAGGCTTGTAATGTTGAGATATGAATAATTTTAGTATATTTCATTACTTTGATTTCTTCTTTTCTGGTAAATATTACAATTATTTAGGCAGCTAAAAATGTCATGTTAAAATGTCAGTAAATACAGTAACAAATCTAGCTCTTAAGTGAGTCCCCACTAAGGCATCATGCAAACAGCAATTTGCTGGAATCACGCTTGAAAAACATTGAGCTATTTGAAGATTTGAGGTGATTTCTAGTCTGAAAAGTGGCCTATTTGAGAAGAAGGAACCATCTCCCACATTAATAGAATTAATTAAGGAATTAAGGAAGGAATTAATAGAGCAATGGGTTTTTTTGTTAGTTAAGTAAATTTCAAGGTTTTTAAGTGTTGCTTTTTATAAATACCAAAGAAGGAAAATTGGGTTAACTCTAATTGTGGTTTTTCCATTAGCTTTAATGGAGAGCTTTAGGCCAGCCTGGGACCCAAAATGAGGGAAAGTGTCATGTGGGAACCACACAAGCTACCCAAAAGAAAATATGTCTATTATCCCCAAGAGAGGCTGGTGCTGGCCTAAACAAGCATCCTGCTGAGTGCGAGCAAAGTCCTAGCCTGGAAAGGCATTGGCAGCAAAAAAGGATCCACAGGAAACTAAATGTCCTCCATGCACAAGTAAGAAACAGTGAGGCAAAATGGCTCTCCTTGAATACGAATGAAAAGCACCTCTGCCATGAGACGCCTAGCTCTGAGATGCTCACATACACATCATTCTTATTAATCCCACCTCAGACCTAGCCCTGACTTCCTCTCCCACCACTCATTCATCCCGGCACCTCCAACCATCCCCTGTGCCCACGACATTGAACTAAGTACTCAGTAAACTGTCTCCAGATGGTCTTAAGACTTTGTCTTCCTTTACAGATTTGCATGTGCAGGTTAAGTCTTTCTAGGTTATCCGCTCTGAGATTCATGCAATTTTCGCTGGGCAATTAGCTAGGTGTAGCCATTGTCTAGACTTTCCCCAGGTGTCTTAGGCTGAGAATATAAATACTTAGAACTTTTTTTTTTAAACCTACCTAAAAGGCTAAATTGCTTAACATATAAAGAGTTTTTATAGTTCATAAAAAAATCCCAACAATTTTTGGAAAAGCAAACATATGAAGAGGTATTCAACTGAAAAAGAAATGCAAGTATCTTTAGAACATGAAAGGGTGTTCAAACTCTCTCATAATGAAGGAAAAATAAGTTAGAACAATGAAACACTTTTTTTCCATACCAGATAGGACAATATCAGAAATTTTATAATATATAGTAAGGCAGAGGGGAAACAAGCAGTTCGTGAACTATTGATGGAAATATAATTGTTATAATCCCATTGTAGGGCAATTAGGTAATAACTATTGAAATTTCAAATCCATATATACTTTGACCCTTTATTTTCACATTTAAGAATTTATCCTTTAAAAATGCTATATTACATGAAAGCAAAAATGGGTTGCTAGGATACTTATTGCAATACTATCATAATAACAAAAACAGAATACACCACAAATGACAACCAATATTTGGAGATTTCCAAATGTCCAAGATTCTACACAGCTATTAAAAGGCATGAGGCAGATCTCTACCAAAAGATGTCCAAAGTAGGTTGTTAAGTGAAAAAGAGGCTTGACTATTTCACAGGCAACACCCTGTTATTTGCCCCCAGTACAAAGTTAGACTACCTCTTGGGCCTAGAACTCTTTTATACAATCAAAGAATCCTACCTTCAGGCAGCATGTCAAGGCAGTACAGGTAATATCTGGATATTTGATAAGGATCAAAGAGCAAGTAAAACTCCTCAGGCAAGTATCTGTTTCTTGCTGTCCTAAAGTTTCCATCTTATTGTGTTGAAAATATACCAAAGTCTGATTTTGCCCAGAGAAGAGACTGCCTAAGTTTGGCATGCCCTAGAACAATGCCTTATTTCCATAATAAAAAATAAAGATAAGCACCAGTTAAATGAAATAAAATATAAAAGCCTTAATTTGTTAGTATAAATAAACAACAAAACACTAATTACCAATAGTTTTCCAATATATTTTAGTTAAGATGGTTTAAAACAACTGACTCTCTTTCACAAAACTTCAACTCTCTTCTCTCATTGCATAGTAGAATTTTTTTCCCCTGCTTTAAGAAAAAGCTTTAACTTTCCTTCACTAAAATTCAGGTATCAGACAGCTTGTCCATAGCTCCCTGGATGCCAGCTTAGGGCAGCAGCTCTTGGAGTTCATTGATTTGCTGCTAGCAAATTGGAAGATTTAAGGTGTGACTTCCCTATGTTGCTAGTTGGTGATCAGGTCTCACAGGGGTCTCTCCAAATGGGAAAAGAATTGCTTCCTGATAATCTCAGGCAGCCACGCTGCGTCCACGTCCATTTCCTCACTGATCTTAAACAGAAAGAATACAGAGAAAGATTATGTTTCATTCTCCCACTGTGTCTACATAAAACCTAATCACCGCCCCTTTCTGATCAGCAAGATGTTACCTTGGCAACTACTTTGTACAGCTCTTATTCCTCCCTCTTTTGAAGCTTATCATGTGTGTAAAAGTTATTTTGCCTCCTAATGACTAAGAGGAGACATTAGCCAGCCCGACTGGTTCCCTGGTTCTTCTAGATAAAGGTTATAAAACTGGCAGCCCAGGGGCCAAATTCAACATTACAGCATGTTTGCCCACACAAAGTTTTTTGGCTTTGTTTTGTTGTTGTTGTTGTTGTTGTTTAGTTTTGGGTTTTTTGCTGTTGTTTTTTTTTTTAATGTAAGCCAAGATGTACAAACCAGAAAATTTGATGTGAAAATCCAAATTTCCAGTTCCCTTTAAAAACATTTAGACTTGAAAACACTGGGCCCACATTCTCAACCATCAGCTGTAGCTGAGTACAGTTTGCTTCCCTCCACTCAGCTCACTTCCCTTGATTAGACTACCTGGCAGGCATTAGGGTTGTGACCCCTGTTCTGGGATACCAGCCCTTTAAACAATGGAAATATTTAGAACTGAACACAAGTTGTTTCTAAGAGAATGTGTTTGTCCTTCTCAAAATTCAACGGAACTTCAAACTCACCAAATGTCTTCCCAACTGCACCAGTTTTTCTAAATTTATTCTTAACTTTCAGTCACCATTCCTAACTAAAGCCAGCAATTTACGATGCTTAGAGCATTTAACTAAGAAAAAACTGGGGAAACAACTCACGTCTACTGATCAGTTAGTGTGGCAGTGAAGTTGACAAAGAAGGCAGTGGTCCTCAAACTTAAGCATGAATTAGAATCACCTGGAAAGCTTGTTAAATCAGATTTATGGATCTGAGTTTCTGATTTAGTACATCTAGGATGGTGTGTGAGAATCTGCATTTCTAATAAGTCCCAGTGATGCAGATGTTCCTGGTCTGGTGACCATACTTGGAGCATCACCAAGTTCTCACTGTATCAAATATATCTGTAAATGTATAGTGGCCAAACACAATAGAAGTTTATCTGCCTTTCATAAAACAATCCAAAGCAAGTTTTCCTTCATTCAGTGATTCAGGGACCCAAGCTACTTTGAGCTTACATCTCTACTAACCACTAGGACCATATATGCAGATAGAAGGGGGAAGATAGCCAGAAATCGAACCACTTTTTAGAAGCTTTGGCATAGAAGTGTTGCATATCACTTCCACTCACATCTCATTGGTGAAAACTAATCACACGGCCATATCTAGATGCAAAGGGTGCTGGGAAATATAGTCCCTGGCAGGACAGCCACTTCCTAATTCTACAAACTGCAAAGGAGACCACACTTTTTTGTGGACATCTCCACTGCAGCAGCCATGAATATGGCTTGCTCTCCTTCTGATAACCTCCTTCCCCATTACCAGAAGGCTCTTCCCCCTTTCCTGTTGTCCATCCAAACCTCAACACCCTTCTGGTTCTATTTCACCTCCATCAGAATTCCCAGTAAAAAAAAAATTCCAGTCCTTTATCTTGGTAAGTAGATAAAGTAACTTTCCCCAAAGAGTTTGTTGTTTCCTTGAGGATATTTATTGTGATCATTATAAATTTAAAGAACAGTGTTCATTCTTCTCCAGTTAATCAGAAGGAAAATATAAGCTGTTTGCATTTTGAATGTTTTTGATGAATGGCTTGAGTCAAGTATCACATCAAATTATCTTTCCAAAAAATAACAAATGAATAGACAAAGGAAAAAAAGCAATGAAAAGTGCCTAAAACAATTAATATTGCAACATTGTAACCTAACTATACTCCTTGTGGTGAATTAATACTTTCTGAAGTCATCTCTACTCCTGGGATCTAGAGTGAGTTAGAGAGGTGACCTGTGAGCTTCTAAAATCAATTAAAACTAAATAAAAACTGTGAAAATAAAATGAAGAGTGGCTCATTTACCACTGCAAGTAGCATAAAATTGAACCCAAACTAGCTTAAGCAAAAAGAGAATTTGTTTCCCTAAGGATGAAAAGTCCAGAGGCATACTTAGCTTCAGTCATGATTGAATCCTGAGCTCAACCAATATCATCAGGACTGTTTCTCTCCATCTCTCAGCTTCATGTTGGAATGGAATGGCAGCAATGGTTGCAACCCTTATACCCTCTTTAGGTCCAGCAGATAAGATCATGAGTTCCTCAATGAGGAAAACATCACTGTGGCTTGTTGGATCTGATTGGGTCATATGTTCACCCTTAAACTAATCATTGTAGCCAGGGGGAACTAATTGTGGGTCTCATGCATGGAATCAGTTTCACTTAATCCAAACTATGGGTTGGAGAAGGTGGCTCTATAGAGGGGAATTGGGGTACAGATATGGTTGGAGGAGGCTCAATGCCCCACGCTTGGAACCAGTTGAAGGGCCCAGGATCCAGGTAGACAGATACAAAAATGTCACCTTTACGACGTATCTTTAGGTCTGTTAACCAAGGGGGCTTACTAACTCCTGAATTAGATGGACCTGCCCCACCGCAGACATGCAGTCTCCCACCGAGGCCTGCCCCTGTCAGCTTTATGGCATAGAGAAGCAGAGAACACTCTGCAAACTGTGGATGATGAAGAAAAATAGAGACAAAGGGGCTGAGTTTAATGTGTTTGGTCACTGCACCAAAATTCACCAATCAGGCAAGTCACTCTTCCTCCCTTGGGACAAAGGGAGAAGGGGGGTACAGGGGTAAAGAAGCTTGGATTGTTACTATGAAGAAGTCGCTACGCACAACAATGGAGGAATGGGGAGTAAATGTCTCCTCCCAATATTTAACAAGAGAGTGACTGAATGGTGATAGCAACAAGAGATGTCCACTACCAAAAGGAACACTTACTCTTAAATATGGAGAGGAAAATATATGCATCCAAATGGTTAGATTCCTTAACCATTTTAGTTATGAAAGAATATTAATCCCACCTGCTATGGAGACACCATAATACCCTTTGGATACTGTTCTTCACAATTGTTATCTCTTATCTGATTTAGTGCTTTTCTGTAGATGAAAGATAATCAAGTGTAGATGTGGACTTTATGTTAATGCCCTGGGACAAAGCAGGAATGAGTAACCAGAAGAATATGGTTGAAAGCTTAGGAAAGTGATTCAAACAAGACCAGTATGAGATTCATATTAATCTGGACCTGATTCTAGAATATAAGTTCCATGAGAACAGGCTCCTTGTCTGCCCTGCTCACCATTGTATCTTTTCCTAATGACTAGAATGGGGTTTCTGGCCATTAGTAGGTGCTCAATAAACATTTTTAGAATTGGTGAATTGGCAGGGGGGATGAACTGGGGGATGATTGTGTTTTGAATAGGAGGAAAATAGAATCTTGTTTGGGATTATAGTGGCCACAAAAGAACACTGTCAATTTGGATCTAACATTGTATCTAACTAAAAGGATCCTACTTCATGCTACCTAAGAAGTATTGAGCTGAACTAGAACAGTTCAAGAATTATGGGAACCAAAAAACATCTGAAATGATACGATATCTTAGAGATAATCCTAATATATTAATTCCAGCAGTGGCTGCACATTTGAATCACCTGGGGAACTCTTTAAAAATTCCAACACCCAGACCCCACTTTCAAAGATCCTGATCCAGGCATCCATAATTTGAAATATTTCTCAAATGACTCTGACATGCAGCCAGGGCTGAGAACCACTGTCCTATTACAACCTCATCATCTTACTGAAGAGGCTGAGCTTAAAAGGTAAACGATTCAGAATGTAACTTGATTATCAATGTCAATATTTAGATATATTTTAAAATCGTAAGTCATGAAGAGGAAATCACCAGTCCTTAATGTCAATCCTAGTCAATTCCTGAAATGAATAGGTCCGAATCTCTCAAAATATTACCAGAACCAACCATTTTTATAGGTAGAAAAGGACCTTCATTCCAGCCCAGTCCTCTGTCCTAGAAGCGGTGGGGAGCCATTGAAAAATTTTGCAAAAGTGCGAGTCATGATGAAAAGGTGGTTTCCAGAGATGGACCTGGCTAGGGTGGAAGGATGGGTTAGAAGGAACAAATATAAAGAAAGGGAGGTCATGCAATTATCCAGGAATGAGCCCTTGATCATCTAACATGAGATGGAGATGGTGAACATGAGCAATACTATGAAAAGCTATCAACAGGGCTACAGGACTAATGGCCTAGGAAAATCAAGGGTGAGCTGGAGCCCAAAGCAACTACAAGTTCAAGCTGTCGACTTAGTTAGTCCAGCTTTGCATCCTAAATGGCTGCCAGTAATCACCAAAAGCCCCTTTGAAGGAAGGGAAGGAAGGGTATAAGGGAAGAGAGTGCAAAACCCTGGTGGGGCCCAAATCTAATTCATTTTGTCTCCCTAGGGTGCCAAACACACTGCTGTTTTGTGAATAGAACCAAGGAAAGAGAGAGGACAGTGATGGTTATCTCAGGAGAAGCCACTTCCTGGTTACTTGGGTGACCTTCAAAGTCCCCCAGGACACTGGGGCCATCGGGGAGAGGGGGTGGAGGAGTGACACTTCTATTTGGCAGACTAACCTGATTCATCACCAGGTTTTAAAAATTAAGCATGCTTGATGAGTAAACCTTATCCAGCTCTGAAAAGACTCCCTCAAAAATATTTTGCAAACCATCACCCAACCAGTGAAAATTTTGTTTTCAAAATTTCTCTTATGGAACCTAATGGTCCCTCCCACCGCTGAGGGGCTGTGGAGTGGAGTGTGCTGCCTGTATTTATAGACGGACCTATGTAGCACCTCCCTTTTGCAGGGGCAGAAATCACTCCAAAGGGAAATGATCCCGCTGGAGGAACTTGTGTTAAGTGGCCCTTCCAACAGCACTGCAGGGGCACGTGTCCAAGCAATTGGCCTCAAGCCGGCACTGGTAGGGCTGGTTCCTGAGAAGCAGCAATGCAATTCCCAGCAGCCCCCTACCCCACCCACCCCTACCCCAGATGTTACCAGGGCCCCCTTAAAGCCTCCAGTAATGGGTCTTTCGAAACTTCCCTGAGGAGAGCATGCCATCGGCTCATAGACATCACTGTCAGGAAGGCTTTTACGCTGAGCAGCTTACATTTTCTTTTCCGCAGTTTCAGCTCGTTGCTCCTAATTACCTCCCCTTGGACCGCCCAGCGTGCAGGATCACAGCCTGGCCTGCCTCGGCACCTCTCCGCCAGAGTGGTTCTTCTTTCAGAATGGCTCACTTAAAATGCAGCCCTACGCAACCCAGCTCCAGCTCAGTGGCAGGTCTCAGGAGTTGGCCCACTTTCCCGCGACCCTCGGCCTTCCTTGGGGCCTCCTAGTGGCTAAACCAGGGAGTTCCCGCAGGTGAGAACACACCACCGTTTCCTTCCTCCTCTCTGCCCGCCTGGGCTTCCTCGCAGAGGGTATGTTCCTACCCCATCTGGGGCACGGCTGACGGAGGCGGGGCTCTGGGTACCACACCAAGGAGACACAGCGTTAATTATTCTCTCTTCTCCAGGCAAAGGTGTGAGGGCTGTGCCCTGCAATGAACATGGCCTTGATGTACAGTCAGCCTTACATCTCCAGGCTGAAAACCAGGGGGGTTCTCATTCAATCCCCTCACTCCTCCTGTGCCTTTTAACTAACTTTGAATTTCCTCTCACTGCTGCAGGTGCCTCCGCGCTGTTTCCAAGGGCTAGAGCCCCACACAGATTTATTTGGTAACCACTGCAGGAATTTCAAAAAATGAGAACCAGAGGAGGAAGCCAGACCTGAAGCAATTAAGATGATTTGTTTCACATGGTTCAGGTAGGCACAAAAGGGTACGTGAACACAGAATAGAAGATCAAAAGGACGGCAGTCTGAAAGTGGGAGCCGAGCTCATGTGGAAAACAGGCGGTGAGAAGGCACCCAGATCACTGCCGGATGAAAACCCCTCTCTGTATTTTTAGCTTCTGCCAGAGATAAGACAGAGGGAGATCATTTTTTTTTTTAACTCTTACTTTCAGTAGTTAGCTTCCAGAATAAAAAATTCAAATATACGTGCCATATTTACAAGGTCACAAGATCTCCCTACCCAAAATCATTTGTCAGGGGAAAGCAGCAAGCTATTCAAGCCGCAGGAATCACACTGCAAGAGTGAATGTTCCTTAGAAAGTACATGTGCTTTGCAAGCTTGTTGATGGCTCTAGAAAATCTTCTCTGTGCTGGGACCTCCTCCTGCCCACTGGCACCCTGGCAGCCGTGAGGAGTGGAGGCAGGGGCAAGCAGGAGAGGTGCAGGGGCAAGCAGGAGAGGTGCAGAGCCCACAGGGGCGCTTGTGAGCTCGTCTGAAGGAGCACCTTTTAAGCCCACGATGTGGTATTTGGCTGTGTCTTTCTCCTTTGCCTCAATATCGATCATCAGGAATAAAACATTGTGTTCTTTTCCAACACTATTGATACCTCAGATCTTCTGATATTTTGCCACAACAAATAGATTCATCTGGCTTCCCCGTTAACTAGCTTGATGGCCTCCAGCTGACCTGCAGCAGTTCCACTTCTGCTCCTAGCTCGTATTTTGCCCAGAGTTCCTCACAGGCATTGGGAGGTTATGCTTGTTTGGATCTCAGTAACGCAAAGACAGACCTAGAGTTGGAACCCAGGGTTCTGGCAAAATGAAAACAGAAGCCTTTTTCATCTTTGTGGTTATCCTTGCTCATCCCTTTTCTATCAGGTGACTTCAAGATTCCTTCAACTACTGAAATAAAATTCTTACCTCCTGTAGAGATGACTTTAAGTCAGAGTAACACAGAGTGAGTGTTATACAGGGTGAGTACTAAGCTTAGTATTTGAACACATCCATAAGATGAGTACCATTCTGATCAGCAATTTTAAAATGGGGAAACTAGGGACTTTCCTGGTGGCGCAGTGGTTGAGAATCTGCCTGCCAATGCAGGGGACATGGGTTCGATCCCTGGTCCGGGAAAATCCCACATGGCACAGAGCAACTAAGCCCATGTGCCACAACTACTAAGCCCGCGTTCCTAGAGCCCATGCTCTGCAACAAGAGAAGCCACCGCAATGAGAAGCCTGCTCAGCACAACGAAGAGTAGCCCCCGCTCGCCGCAACTAGAGAAAGCCGGCATGCAGCAACAAAGACCCAACACAGCCAAAAATAATTAATTAATTAATTAATTTTAAAAAAATAATAGAATGGAGAAACTAAAGGTTGGGGAGGTTAAACACGTGCGTCCAGTCACAAGTGGAGGGTAAGGGGTCTCTACTGCCTCTGTGAATAAATACCTGAATTCCTTCAATACCTTAAGCCTGCATTTATCAATGGCTTCCAAGCTGCTGTGGAGACTCAACTGACTAAGCAGTTGGACACCCACGAGGTATTGTTTTCATCGAATGGGCTTTTGACGGAATTGATTGAACTAAATGAGTGTTCCATTGCCTGGGAGGCTTTCCAGTGCTTTGAGTAGGGCTTTCTCCTCGGAGGCTGCTGCCTGGGTACCGGTCTTGTTCCAGGCCCCCCGGGGACCAGCACACCATTGGTCACATGCTGTTGGAGGTACTGACCATGCTTATGGAAATAAACAAATTAACTTGTGCAGTGGTCTCCTCCCCATGATGTGCTATCTTATCCCCTTGCTCTGAGCAGAAGGTCCTTAACATTCCTTCTTCCTTCAAACAGTCTCAGGAATCCAAGAGTCCCCAGTCATTCTTCCATAATCCAGAAAAAACCCACAGAGGCCACGTTGACTCCTCAGCTTCAAGGGACAGGGATGTCAGGGAACTTTCTTCTCTGAGCCAGGCTTAAACGGAGTTGTTTCCTGGGCGGGGGGATGGGGGGGGAGATGGTGTGGGCAAAATAGCCCTTTTAGTTCTGTATCAGTGCTTCTCAGGCTTCCGCAAACACACAAATCACTGGAGAGTTTGTTAAAATGTGGATCCTCTTTCAGCAGGTCTGGGGGCCTGAGATGCTGCATTTCTAACAAGCCCCCAGGGGATGCTCATGCTGCTGGTGCCAAACGTGCAGGTGGCCACTATTATTTACACTTACCTCTTTTCCAGTGCAAAGCCCCTGATGTTGCACCTTGACAAAGAAGTTCTGTAGACACTAGAGGCCATGCCTCGCCTTACCTCTGTGAGTAGGAGGAGGGCTTTCCTCAGAAGTGAAAACCATCACCCAAGTCAGTCTCCTGGGAATGAGCCCTTCAGACCATCCAGAGAGGAACTTCCTCACCCTCTGCTGGATCAGGGCACGTCTGTAGCTGAGGCCCGAGCAGTCCCTCAGGGATCAGGGTCTTGCCCACTCCCCACTGCAGGCCGGCATATAGGGCCATACGTGGAAGAAAAGTAAACTCTGCCTTGTAACCCCACCTGCATGCGGTTCCTTTTGTGGCCAGCCCAATTCAACTGTGAATCCTAGGAACTGGAGGGTCAAATGTCCCCTTTAGAACTGGAACATTAATAATGAATCAGCACCCTGAAACCAGCTTGGTGGTACCTGCAGAAATTAGCTAGAGACCTCCAAGGGAAAGATAAATCTCAAGGAATAAGAGTTGGATCTTTAAATCTCAGCTGCAATTCTTACATGGAGATTTCCCCTCCATGGAGATTTCCCCCTCCATGGCCACATATGGAAAATCTAGGTTTGATCATTAAGGGAGAGAGAATAAGGAGCATGAAGCTTTAAAAAAAAAGAAAGTTTTAAGTCTCAAAAACTCTGTTCTTCAATGCTGCTGATGGACATGAGGTTGCCAGTATTGTGGCTAAGACTAGAATGACACAATTCAAGAAAGGGTGACTGTGAGTGAACTCAAGCAGCCTGGTTTAACAGGCCCTAATGCAGGAAAGAGCAGCATTTATGGTCCCTGCTTCTGATTAGCTTAGGGACTTGACCACTGGGATTCCTTGAAAGGTCATTTATCTAAACAGGAATCAACACAAGCTCTCATCTTCCCTAATAGTGTAACTAGTTGGTGCACATTTTGCCATTAAATAATGCTATTGTTTATTAAATAATGCTGGTTCCAAAGGGAGAGAGGCCATGGCCAGACGAGGGCTTTAGCAAGCATCCCAGGGCCTGGAAAGACTTTGAAGGAATGAGCATATTGAGATATTACTTGAAGCTCAGAAACAATAGGTGCCTGCGCCCTGTAAGTGGCTCATGTGTTACAGATCTGACAAGTCTCATTGATTTAAATGGCTGGAGCACTGCTTGGATTTTAATCTCCTTCACCCTTATACCAAGGAGGTCGCTGTTTAAACGTTTTTACTTAATAATGTAAACACCTGTCACATGCTGGGGGCAAAGCTATTAAGGAGAAGGATTATTTAAAGCAATGCTCCTGAATACAACATTGCTATTATTGTCTTACCCTTAACTGCCAGGGTCTGAGCAGGGCTTCTCTCTTAGGCTGAGAGGCAATAGCCAAGTAACCTAGTGCTCTGTTCCCCAGAGAGGTCTGCAGAGGTTCCTCTAACCTACACACAGAATTGGCATCTGCTCACATGCTGTCATCTAAAGGACCCCAAGTATTCGACCTACCAAGACTCTTGCAGGCAAAGCATGTGTCTACCAAAGTTCCTTGTTAAAATGGAAAGCTGTTTTCATAAAGGAGTACTAGACCATTATCCTGTAGCTACAAGGCACAGGAACTAAACTCTTTACAAGTATCATCTCTTTTATACCAGCAACAACCCTAATATTTAGTGCTATCATTATCCCCATAATCTGATGTACAGAAGGGTTAAGTAACTTTCTCAAGGACACACAGTATTTAGCAGGAGTAAGACTAGAATCTAAGGCTGACTTCAAAGTGTGGTCTTTTAAGCACTATGTCATATTGTCTTTCTCAAGGACCCATTAGTTTACTACATAACCTAGGTGAATGGTACAGAAGACGAAAGCCTAGAGGAATGGTACAGAAGAGAGTAGATGAGAAAGAGCTAGAACTTGGAGGGCTGCTGGGGAGAAAGGCCTGACGGTGTGCTGTAAGGCCTGAACTGAGGGCTTTGGAACAAAATATTGGCAGCAGGAGGCCAAGAGTTAAGACCAGAAGGCAAAGGATGCTAAGACATTTATTTAAGAAGATGCCAAAAGATGTAAGAGCAATACCTATAGCCTGCTCCTGACTCTGTTTCTTTACACAAGCTGCCTCATCAAGGAAGCACACCTGAGGCCAAAGCACAAGCCCCTCCTCCCCATACCTGCCCATGTCTTCTGCAAGCTCATTGTAGCTGCTGGTCTTAGTAAAACCCAGGTCAGCCTGTGCCCTGCGATATGGTCAGGCCACTCAAGATGGCTGTTCTCTTGCTCTCTGTACATCCCCTGCTTGACCAGTGCCTGCTTCCCCTACACCCTACTCACATGCCTGACCTTCCTGCGTACTTGCTTCAGATCCCAGCTAGTGATTGTTCTTATCAAAGGGGCAGTGAGGGGCGTTCCCCTCCGCTGGTTTCCCTGGTAACCAGTGAGCCAACCTGACATCAGTTCCCCTATAAGTGGCAACCTCCCCCTCCGCCTGGGAGTGAAGTCTGCTGCCAGGTCCTGCCTGCTGTCTGCCGCAGACGGTGGAGTGTCACTCCAGGACCTTGCTTCAGAAACGTAAGCTCCCCCGTCCATTAAACCATTGATGTCTCTGTCACTGACTCGGAACTCTTGGGACTCTTTCTTTGGTCTTGAAGCTGGGCAAGTACAAGCCTTGCAGGCCTGCGAGGTGCAGCCCAATACCTGCCAACAGTACCCAAAGCCCTGATGACATCTAACTGTAGGCTAGACACGCTGGCCCCAAGGAGGAGGGCACACTCATGGGACAGCACAGGCCCCAACAATCACAGGTCTTTTTTTTTGTTTGTTTGTTTTAACATCTTTATTGGAGTATAATTGCTTTACAACGGTGTGTTAGTTTCTGCTTTATAACAAAGTGAATCAGTTATACATATACATATGTTCCCATATCTCTTCCCTCTTGCATTTGCCTCCGTCCCACCCTCCCTATCCCACCCCTCTGGGTGGTCACAAAGCACCGAGCTGATCTCCCTGTGCTATGCGGCTGCTTCCCACTAGCTATCTATTTTACATTTGGTAGTGTATATATGTCCATGCCACTCTCTCACCCTGTCACATCTCACCCCTCCCCCTCCCCATATCCTCAAGTCCATTCTCTAGTAGGTCTGTGTCTTTATTCCCGTCTTGCCACTAGGTTCTTCATGACCTTTTTTTTTTTTTTCCTTAGATTCCATATATATGAATCACAGGTCTTTATCCAAGTTATTGAACAGATATTGGTGTGGTTTATCAAGACCTCTCCTTCCCAAACTCATTTTAGTGATGAAAGCCAATCTCTCTGGCTTAGTCTCAGCACCTGAATTCAACAGTGCTTTGGTGAACAAACCCTTTATACCAATGCAGAACAAGAAGAGAGAAAATGGTTCATTCATTCATTCAATAAATACTTATTGAACATCTTTTATAAACCAGGCACTGCCCTTGCTACTGTGGAGCTACAAAGCAGAGAACAGAGGCATTGTTGTCCCTCCCCACGTAGAATTTTCAGTTGTATAGGGGACAGGAAGCAAATCAGTAAAGGGGAAAAAAAGATAATGTTAAGTTTTGGAGTTTTTTAAACAGTTTTATAAATTTATTTATTTATTTATCTACTTTTGGCTGTGTTGGGTCTTCGCTTCTGTGCGAGGGCTTTCTCCAGTTGCCGTGAGTGGGGGCCACTCTTCATCGCGGTGCGCGGGCCTGTCACTGTCGCGGCCTCTCCCGTTGCGGAGCACAAGCTCCAGACGCGCAGGCTCAGTAGTTGTGGCTCACGGGCTTAGTTGCTCCGCGGCATGTGGGATCTACCCAGACCAGGGCTCGAACCCGTGTCCCCTGCGTTGGCAGGCAGACTCCTAACCACTGCACCACCAGGGAAGCCCGATAATGTTAAGTTTTGAGAGAAAATAATCAGAGTATTTTTTCTCCACGAGTGGTGCCCAAACCAGCAGCACCAGCATCATCCAAGCGCTTGTTAAAACACAGATCCTCACACCCCTCCCCAGACCTACTGAATCAAAAACTTTGGCAGGAGCCCCAGCAATCCATGTTTTAACAAGCTTGCCAGGGGATTCTGATCTGTGCTTAATGGTTTAAGAACCACTGGGATTGAATGTAAAGTGGGAAAGGGAGCATCTTTAGATAAGACGATCTGGAGAGGCCTTTCTGACATTCAAACTGAGACCTGAGAGATTAAAAAAAAAGAAAGAAAAACCATGCAAAAGCCAAGAGACAAAAATGTTCCAGGCACAGGGAATAGCAAAGTCCCTGAAGCAAGGGAGAACTTGTTATGGTCGAAGAACAGAAAGGAGAAAAGTATTACCAAAGCATAATTATTGAAGGGAAGCTGGTGAGAACAGGGGCTTGACTGGGCAAGGAATTAGAGACCTCAGTAAGGAGCAGGAATTATAAACTGACATAAATGCTCTAGTGAAAGAAATATGCTCCTGTGAGAGCATATAACACATGAATCTAGCAGATTAAGGGTCAGAGAGGGATCCCCAGGGGTAATGATATTTGAGAGAAGATATCGACAGTAAGTACAAAATAACTGAGGGGGGTGGGGGGGAACCATCATGTGCAAAGGCCCTGAGACGGGAACAAGCATGACACTCCCAGGAGAAATTATAAAAGACTTGAAAATAGGCAAAAATGATTACTGGACGTTCTGTCTAGCACACCCTTCCTGGTTATCTGTGCCTTTCATTATTGTTGGTCTCTTTTACAGCTATTGCAAGTTGTAGAAAACTGATAGTAATGTCCATAGAAATGCAAACTAATTTTGCCCAAGGGAATGCAATTAATTATTGCTCTATGAATATGGCTAGTTTTGCATCTATTAAAAATTTCATTTTAGCATTTCCTGATTGTGTGTGTGTGTGTGTATGTGTATGTGTACTGAATTCTCTTTTGAGCCAGTTGTGACATCTTACTGGTTTTCTCAGTAATCGATGAGTAAAAAAAATTTTTGACATATGTTCATTTTATGTTTGTATAAGAGTTATGACTTTACCTTTTTAAAAATTATTTTTTAACAACAAATACAAGGAATCACAAAAAGCTAGTGTGGTAGTGGGTTGCCAGATAACATAAATGACACACAGTTAAATTTGAATTCAGATAAACAAGAATTTTTTTTTGTTTAAATATGTCCCAAATATCACACGGGACATATTCCTAGTAAAAGAAAAAAAATTCAATGTGTCAACTTAAAAAAAAATGCAAAACATGAGAGTTGCGAGTTAAGTTTTATTTGGGGCAAAATGAGGACTGCAGCCCAGGAGACAGCATTTCAGATAGCTCTGAGAAACTGCCCCAAAGGGGTAGGGGGGAAGGTTAGTATATATGTGATTTTGGTGAAGGGGGAGTACATGCAATTGAGCACATATTTTTTGCAGAAGGTTTCTGCTAGTCACAAGGAGCAGTTGTCACCATGAAGGATTTTAGTGCTTTTCTAGATATGAGGAGATACAAGAATTGGGCTCATAAAATCAGCTCCTGAAAATATCTAACTATCTGAAGACCCGTTCTGCCAGTTTTTTCCCAGAGCACAGAGTGCCTCATTTCTGCTCTCCACCCTGAACTCCTTTCAGGGGGTGGTGAAAATCAGCAGCTGCAGCAGCGCATGATTTAATCCTTGTACAGGTAGACGGCAAGTGCCAATGGCAAGTGCCAATTTGTAGTTGACACATGTTTATTGGAAATTCAAACTTAACTGGGCATCTGTATTTTTATTTGCTAAATCCTGCCGTCCACGGGTGGGGGGTTGGGGAGGGTGCTGTGATCCCACCTCAGCCCCTATCTGCTCCCAGGGTCAGGAACAGGGAGAAGCACCTTTCACTCAGTCTTTGACTTCTGCTCAGTCACATCAGTGCACCTTCTCCCCAAATTCCAGAGCAAAGTTTTACTTAGTGCTTTAAAAAAAAATAGCTTAAATTGCCCCCTTATATAGGAGCAGGTGCCGGGGGCTTTCCCCAATGATACTGCTTCCACCCTGGGACTTACTGAGTTCCAGTACTCTTAGAAAAGTTGCTGTCTTATTTCCCACCTGCTTGTAAAAGGCTTCCTTTCTGCCCCACAAGAATGTGTGAGGTGCTGTATACTCTGAGTTTTGAGGATAAAAGAAAAAAAGAAGAAGGGCTAGTTCCTTCTTATCAATCCTGTAGGATTTGATAATGTCTCAGATCTCACACACCCTTGTCCCCATCCAAAATTGCCTGTCTCTTCCCTCATGAGGCTTCACAGCTTAAGGCTGAAGTGTTTCCATATTCAAGCCACCTATTAAAATGCAAATATCCCCCCTTGAGAATATCCTAGCATCTTAACATCGGCTAACATTTTAGCAGGAATCAGCTGACAGGACATGTTACACAAATGAAACACTTGACAGGAGGTAGAATAGCAGCTTGGTAAGGGGTGCGGGGGACAGGCAGGAAGGAGACCCCAGGACAGGAGATATTCCTAGTATGCTGGAGGCCGACCGGGAGTCACATTTTAGCCCTCAGGCCAATCTTGCAGGCAAAGTCGATAATATAAAATCTAGGAAAAGTCATTTTAAAGTTGGGGCCAAATGCTCTTGTTATTTTATCTGCCTTTCCCTGCAATATGACATAAGATACCCTCAAAAGGAATATCTTCATGGTAATATATTTTTGACTCAGTGGGCATGCCCGCAGGCTTGCAATAAAAAGACACCTGCAGCGCTCCCCTGGTGGCGCAGTTGTTGAGAATCCGCCTGCCAATGCAGGGGACACGGGTTCGAGCCCTGGTCTGGGAAGATCCCACATGCCGCGGAGCAGCTAAGCCCATGCACCACAACTACTGAAGCCCGCGTGCCTAGAGCCCGTGCTCCGCAACAAGAGAAGCCACCACAGTGAGAAGCCCGTGCACTGCAACTAAGAGTAGCCCCAGCTCGCCACAACTAGAGAAAGCCTGCATGCAGCAATGAAGACCCAATGCAGCCAAAAATAAATAAATAAAATTTTAAAAAAAGACACCTGCAAAATGTATAAATTGCTCGCCAAAGGAAGTTCCCATCACCAGCAGGACTTTGATCCCATCTTCCCGAGCCCTGTGACATCTCAGAGGAATTATTATCACTTTCCAAATACAGAGGACAATGAACGGGCCTGGCTCTTCCTGGAATGTAGGAGTGGGAGCCTGGCAGACAGATTCTCTCCAGATTGAATAAATGCTGGGGAGTCTGGTGGGAGGATCACTGTCCCCAGGAAGCATCCATCCCTTTTTAAGCAATGGCTGTGCACACCAACTTTGGCTCCCAACCTCTGTAATATTTCTCCCTTATAAGTTGGACAGCACAGCATGCGGTCAAGGAGCCATTACAAGCCCTCTCAAATAAGATTTTTTTTTTCCTAGGGACTTAATTTCTTAAAATGTTGGAACGATCATTCTCTTGGAAAGTAGGACAGTCTCTCTTTGAGCCTGCCAGAAGAAAACAAAACTAAACAAAACAAAAAAGCAAAGTCTCCGAAAAAATAACTCGCAAGCAGCCTTCCTTCTGAGCACCTGGAGGCCCCTCCCTCCCAAGCTGAGGCTGCTAGATCACTCTAATGAGAACAGATGGCACCCGTCGGGAGATGGGCTCCATGTATATGCCTCCTGTGTCCTCCTTCTGAAACCAGATTTTAAAAGATCTTTTTTTGCTGAGAATAGGAGCCAGTTGTCTAAGTGGTAGCCTAGATGTGTGCCAGGGAAGTGGGGTGTTAAATCGCACTAATACATTTGCTGCTGACTTTTGGAGAGTTCAAACCACTTCCTAATGGAGGGGGTAAAGTCTTCAGAAGGCCCTGCTCCCAGGATGGAGGAAAAGGTTGCCATGAGCAGCCCACAGGAGGTGCCTCCTTTAGGCATTAGCAGAGAAGAAATCGCACCCTCCCCAGCCCCGACTCTGCGATTTCAGCTACCTAATGCCACCCCAGGGTTGGAGCATGGGACAGTCGCAGGGCAGGGTGCAGGGTAGGAGGGCAGAGATTCCACGTGGGGGTTAGGAAGGTCATTCCAGGTAGAAGAGGCCACGCTGAACCTAGTCAGTCATTTTGACTGACTCCGCTCCCACCCCACCCCTCCAGGTGGTAGAAGTCACCTGTGTGTGATCACTGTTTCTCATCCTGTAGGGCTGGGTCAACCAGGCCTGGAGTGAACTCAGAGGCACCCCCCGCCAGTGTCATCCACAGAAGGAAGGCAAACAGAGGGTTCGGTTTCACCAGCAGGAAACTCCTGAATTTTCAACTCTGCTTTTCACAAAATGTTTCACTGTCGTCATCATTGCCAAATTTAAATTACCTCTATTTTCAGGTTTCAGGAAGCCATAAAGAGAGAAAGGAGAGATTTGCACGGTGAGAAACGAGAAACGATGAGGGGAACCGGGCAGTCTGTGGAGCAGACTTAAAGAGGAAAAATGTTTCTGGAGTCAGCTGCGGCTGATGTGTCTGGAAAAGGAAGGAGAAACAGCACCAGGTGAGTGGACTGGGAAATGGGAAGGGCAGCGAGTTTGGATGGTGAGCTTTGAATCAGGTCAGAGGTAAGGCCCGAATGAAGTTCTAAGAAGGAATTTTTCAATGGTGGTCTTTAAATACTAAAACGAATGTAGACACTGAAATCATGTTGCTTTGTGTGCCTGTAAGCAGTGTTTGCAAAGGATGGGGATTCAACACTCAAAATTCTAGATTTTTTTCCCATCTTTAAAAAGAATCATAATAAATCATAATCATAATAAAAGCAAAAAACAGGAGTCACTGGAGAAACGACAATGATAGTCAACCAGTGAGCCCTCGCCACCTCCCCAGGGTACATTCATCAACAAAGGCTGAAATCCCTGTGCCCTTTATTGTTCCTGTATCAGCTAAGAGTGTGTGAGTGTGCATTTCTCAATAATTTTTAAAGGCTTTATTTGTTTGTGCAGGGGTGGACATATACCTACTATAAATGTGATCAAACATAAACACACTGTTAACAATGGCTGTCTCTGGATGAAAGTTTTGGGTGATCTTTAATTTCCTTTACATTTTTCTTAATGTCTATACAACTGTATCTTTTCTAATCAAAGAAAAAGAAAATAGAATGTAATTTTTAATTTATAATATTTGTACAGGAAAGCCTCCCCACTAATCATTTCTCACAAAGGGACCCCAAAACACCCATTCACACCCACCCCCAAGCCTCAGATCTGTGTTAGAACTCTGGCCTCATATGCATTATTATCATCATCACTCCCATTGTCCCTGAAAATTTAAGTCTTTTCAAGGACTCTTAAAACGTCTGTGGTGTCTTCAAAGGGTGGAATTATGTCTTAGTCATTTCCGTACCCCCAGCAAATCACAAGCATAGTGCCCAACACAAAGTATCTGCTCAATCAGTGTTCATTAACCAGATAAACAAATCACCAACCTTTTATTCCCCAAGCCAGATTATCACATTTATTCCTTAGCCCATGTTGTATTAATTAGATCAAGAGAAATACCATAGCAGCAATGCATAGCACTGCCTTGTTTCTCTTCCTATTTTTCTGGAAGTGCGCTTGGTCCCTGTGTCGTGTGAATCATCACATCCACACCTGCCACATTCATTCCCGCCATGTCACTCGGCATTGTCACTCATTCCCATGTCATCAAGCCCTTAGTGAAGCTGGACAGATTCAGGAGTGAAACCACACGTCCATTCTCCTGACCACCTGGACCATCTCAGCCTCAGTCTAACAATGGGCATGTGGGATCTGATCAAGGTTCTTGGCCAGGGTCATCTGTCCCCCGTGCACCACACTTAACATAAAGTGGCAATTCAGAATCCCCACCAGGATCACCAGGAAGCCATCCAGTCTAACGTGTGTACACAAAGGGCCAGGCCCTGGGAAGACAAAGGGGACTGCTTGCTGCCATGTAACTCTGCCAACCATTGGCCTTGTGGAGGCCAAGATGATGGCACAATGCCCAATAGCTGCTACTGGGTGAGCCGATGTGAGGGAACCAAGAGAAGCATGGTCAGGCGAAGCACACCAGCTTATATCACTATTGGAAGTGCCCATACCCTTTGACTCACTAATGCTATTCCAAGAAATTTATTCTAATTTATTCTACAGAAATACTTCCTCATGCGCACGAAAGTATCTGTAAAAGCATATTGATCACAACAGCATTTGCTTTAGCAAAAAAAAGAAAAGAAATCACAATTTAAATGTCAAGTAATAGGAAACTGGACATAATATGAAATGCTATCCAAGTATAAACAGACCAGCTAGAGGGTGTGGAGAAAAGGGAACCCTCTTGCACTGTTGATGGAAATGTAAACTGATACAGCCACTATGGAGAACAGTATGGCGGTTCCTTAAAAAACTAAAAATAGAACTACCATACGACCCAGCAATCCCACTACTGGGCATATACCCTGAGAAAACCATAATTCAAAAAGAGTCATGTACCACAATGTTCACTGCAGCACTATTTACAATAGCCAGGACATGGAAGCAACCTAAGTGTGCATTGACAGATGAATGGATAAAGAAGATGTGGCACATATATACAATGGAATATTACTCAGCCATAAAAAGAAACGAAATTGAGTTATTTGTAGTGAGGTGGTTGGACCTAGAGTCTGTCATACAGAGTGAAGTAAGTCAGAAAGAGAAAAACAAATACCGTATGCTAACACATATATATGGAATCTAAAAAAAAAAAAGGTTCTGAAGAACCTAGGGGCAGGACAGGAATAAAGACGCAAATGTAGAGAATGGACTTGAGGACACAGGGAAGGGGAAGGGGAAGCTGGGACGAAGTGAGAGAGTGGCATGGACTTACATATACTACCAAATGTAAAATAGATAGCTAGTGGGAAGCAGCTGCATAGCACAGGGAGATCAGCTCGGTGCTTTGTGACCACCTAGAGGGGTGGGATAAGGAGGGTGGGAGGGAGACGCAAGAGGGAGGAGATATGGGGATATATGTACATGTATAGCTGATTCACTTTGTTATAAAGCAGAAACTAACACATCATTGTAAAGCAATTATACTCCAATAAAGATGTTACAAATAAGATAAAATAAAATAAAATAAAAACAGACCAGCTAATCCTCACATGGCACTCATATGACATATATGCCAGGATCTAGGTATGTTACATGTGTTAATTCATTTAGTCCTCCAAGTATGCTATGAGGAAGATTACTGTTATTAACTCCACTTTACAGGCAAAGAAACTGAGGCACAGAGCAGTTAAGTCTCCCAGGATTGCTCAGCTAATATGTGATGGATCCAGGATTCAGAAGGGAAATGGTATGGATCTAAAGTCCACACTGTTAACAACATATCTGATAATACCAAAATGTGAGCAGGATCCAAAGTCGGCTACATGGCCAGTCCAACAGATGACCATCAGCAAGAAAGAGTCCAATTTTAATGTCCCAGGATAGAAAGATAAATGCAATGTATTGTTAAGTGAAAAAAGCAAATTGCAGAACAATCTACACATTCCCATTTTTACTATTTAAAAATCTAGACAAAAAAAATGCATAGACAAAAACATCTGAATATGCTTACCAGATTGCCAGCAGTGGTTGCCTCTGGGAAAAGGAACTAGAAGGGAAGGTGGGGAGGCTGGGGAAACTTTCACAATCTATCTTAGACCCTTCCATGTTATTTGAATTTTTTTATTTTTATTTATTTATTTATTATTTCTGGTTGTGTTGGGTCTTCGTTTCTGTGCGAGGGCTTTCTCTAGTTGCGGCAAGCGGGGGCCACTCTTCATCGAGGTGCGCGGACCTCTCACTGTCGCGGCCTCTCTTGTTGCGGAGCACAGGCTCCAGACGCGCAGGCTCAGTAGGTGTAGCTCATGGGCCTAGTTGCTCCGCAGCATGTGGGATCTTCCCAGACCAGGGCTCGAACCCGTGTCCCCTGCATTGGCAGGCAGATTGTCAACCACTGCGCCACCAGGGAAGGCCCATGTTATTTGAATTTTGTGAGCAAGTATTCCTTTGGTAATTTGGAAAAGAGAAGAAAATTAATAGAGGAAAAAGAGTTGCCCAGGGAGAGCCCATCAAGCAGACTGTGTGAGGAAGGCTGGTTTAGGGGATCTGCCCTCCAGTATAGGGGATTCTTTCACAAAATGTCAGAGTCACAAGGGCACAACCTAACTCCATGGGCCCCAAGATGTGCTATTGGTTGTGCATGCAATCGGTCACAGATTTGACTTCAGATCCGGTTTGCCCAGCATATAGGACTGTGCTTTAGCAGGAAGAACTCTGGGCTTGAGGTCAGAGAGCCTGGGTTGGAATCCCAGCTCAGCTCTTTGGGCCTCGGTGATGTCTTCTGTAAAATGTAGATAATAATATCCACTTCACAATGTTGTTCTGAGGTTACATGAGAAGACGTGCTGGTGTCAGGCTCAGAGACAATGATTTCCTAGGCAGTCCGTTGATGCTAGTTAAAGATGACTACATGGGTCACAGAACAAGAACCAGAACCCAGTCTCCTGACCCCTAATTTGATGTTCTTTCCATTAAGCCCCATTGTCCTATTTGCCCGGATCTTTGCTTGGATTAGAAGAGTCACGATAAGACATGGTCAGCCCAGACATGGGGCAATGTTCAAAGTGCCCTTGGACTTGTGTTCCTCGGGCTTCTAACTCAGGTTTACCTTGAAGATTTTTCTAGAAAGGCACTACATCACTGGGAACACTATTCCCAGGCTGAGGAATACGTTTTAGAAAACA